>NC_039257.1:4434800-4652312 GCF_003368295.1 Carassius auratus | reverse complement strand
TAATAATGTTTTAAATATGTAGGTTTGGAGGTGGGTAGGCTGTTGTCAAAGTCATGGACTTGTAGATGTGTTTTTGTTCCCACGTGTTCTATGACTTAGTTTCCTGTCTTTATGTGATTATACACTTTTCTTCTACCTTTGCCTTTATTGAGTGGGTGCTGGTGTGCTGTGAATTGCCGCTGACAGTGGACATCACGGATGACAACACCAGCCCAACTTCTAAACCACAGCCCAACCAATCTCCACCCCAATGTGTGGAGTTACAGCCAGAACCCACCACAGACGGACAGCCAGCAACTGCTGTGACTGACGAGCCATCGCTGAAAGGAGTGACAGAGCTGTGGATCACGTGACGTATGATCAGGTGCATGAGCCGGCAACGAAGTCTGCTGCTGAAAGTATCACAGTAGAGCCTGAATGTGTGGAGGGAAGCACTGTCGTATCAATGAGGGTGAGCTGAGGCTGGACTTGGAAAAGGACTTGGTAGACTTTTATTCTGTCTTCCGTCATCATCTGCCTGTCCTGTTATGGCCATAAAAAACAATTATTGAATCCCTGTCTGTCCTGAACTGTCAGCCTGTCTTGAATTACCAGTCTGTCCTGTTATGACAATGGAGGTCCGTCAACCCAGCGACACCACCATGACTTCTAGCTCCCTTATCTCCACCGTGGCCCATCAGTCCACCAGCTCCACTGGGCTCCCTCATCTCTCCTGCTCCACAGCGGCCTTCCGGATCCCCGTCTCCACCTTGGTCACCAGAGCCATCTGCTCCTCCTTGGCTCGACGGCTCTCTGGCTCCACCTCGGGCTCCACCACTACCTGCTCAGCTGCCGCCGGTTGCCCCCCCTGGAGTTGTCAGTCCTTACTCCAGCATTGCTCCTACCTCCGTCTGCTCCACCATGGCTGCAGCCTGGGTCCCACCTGGCTCCTCTTGCTCCAAGTCCCTCATGTCTCCATCTTGGCTCCTCCATCCATGGTCTCCACTCTGAACTCCGTTCTTCATCCTCCTCTTAGGGATCCATCATCTGCTTCCACCTGTATTGTCAGCCTGCCTTTCTCCATCCCATTGCCATCCCTTGTCACCCCTCTCCTTTGTGCTCCTCCTAAGACCCCCTCCGTACCACCCTTTGTTTTGTGTTTTGCGAGGTTGTGGCATCCGGTAGGGGGCAATGTTACAGGCATGGATTTGCAGTTGTGTTTTTGTTCCCACGTGTTCTCTGTCCTAGTTTTCCTTCTGTATCTGATTATGTCATTTGGTTCAGGTGTGACTTGTAATTACCATCATTTGCTCCACTACTTATGGCTGATTTATACTTCTGCGTCGGACCTATGCCATAGCTACAGCATAGCCTGAAGTGCACCGCTCCAAACACTGGGCTGTGTGACTTCCCCCAACTGTGCTAAATTATTAAATGATTGAACAATCTGTGGTATAATTGACCTAGAGACTTCCAAATAATTCCAGGGGAGATTTGAACAAATCATTTTCAGGGAGATTATTCAAATAAGTGTTAGAACTGTGAGAAATATAAGAAACGCACTGTCATGAGGCCTACGGTTAATTAGTTTCTTTCATTATCCTGTTTTCAAACGATAAGTTCTTACCTCTAAGCGTGATCTACAGATTACACAAACACATGCAACTCAAGATAAAAATAAATAAAAATAAAATAAAAAAGCTAAAAAGTTTTAATACACAGAATACCAGGTGTCTACCTATTGTCGTTTATATTTTATAGTTTTAACAAAACATTATTTCAATCTGTATACATTTTTAATCAAGCATTTTTATAATTGAAATCAAACGTGTTGCCAAGCTCATAAACAAAAAGAAAACAATATATACAGTATATACTTTTTAGTTATACAGAAATTGTCCAGAAATGTTATACTTCACACTTAATATTTTGTTAATTGCTTTTAATTGATTATATTTTGAATAAAACATCTGCAAAGATTTGTAAAAGCCACCTTTGTCATTAAAATAACATTCAATCTCAGTGTATTAAAAGCAGTAGAAAATATGTTAGTTCATCTCTTTGGTCACTAGTTAGTAGCCTATAAGAAACGCAAGAAGTATATGGTCTGAGTGTCACCGACCAACCACAAAATTCCCCGCCTTATTAAGAGGGAAAAAATGTGCCTTAAATATCTTCGACTTTGACATAATTTTTGGAGAGCGTAAAAAGACATACAGTGTATTGTAAGTAAATCATTTTACTGGTATAGAGATCAAATCAGATGCTTTTCCAGTTCACTCGAAAAGTTGATTAGATTATAATGTGATAATTCTTCTTCCTTATTGTGTAAAACAAAGAAGTTAAAATCCTGTTATGATTCTGTGATCCAAATGTTGTAATATTAATGTAATATTGTAAAATGTTGTACACTGTTCTAATTTTTCAAATTTTTCATTTAGCCATCAGATCATCATGTCATCAGGAAACATCAGCTTTGTTAAGGACTTTTTTATCGTTGGTTTTCCTGGGCTTCAGCCAGGATACTATGGTGCAGTGGCTGCTCTGCTGCTTTTTGCCTATGTGTGTATCTTAGTGGGGAATGGAATATTTATAGCACTTTTTACTCTAGAAAAACGCCTTCATAAACCTATGTATTATATCATCTTAAACCTGGTTGTAAGTGACTTATTATTCAGCACCACTACCTTACCAAAGATTATTTCTAGATACTGGTTCCAAGATGGTAGTATTTCATTCACTGGTTGCTTCATTCAGATGTATTTTGTGCACTATTTTGGTTCAGTCAGTTCTGTTATCCTGGCAATAATGGCCTTTGACAGGTACGTAGCCATATGTAATCCCCTAAGATATCCTAATATAGTCACAAAGTTGAACATTTTCTGTCTTTGTCTGGCTGCATGGGTGCTAACAAACACATGCCCTTTAATGATGGCAATAAGGGCTTACCCTCTGCCTTACTGTTCAGGAAACACAATTATACACTGTTACTGTGATCACATTTCTATCACATCACTTGCATGCATTAACAGGGCACTGTACGGAGTTCCAGCCTTTGCATTTGCTATGGTTGTGTTACTCGGTCCCCTGGCCTTCATAATTTTCTCTTACTGTGCCATCATTGTGGCAGTTTTGCATATATCGAGCACTCAAGGAAGGCTGAAGTCATTCTCCACCTGCAGTCCTCAGCTCATCATAATTGCTCTATATTTTCTACCCAGGTGTTTTATTTATTTGTCTAGCATCATTGGTATCAACTTCAGCACTGATTTGCGATTAGTCATTATTATGATGTATAGTCTGTTTCCACCCATGATCAACCCCCTCATTTACTGTTTGAGGACAAAAGACGTGAAGGAAACCTTACTCAAAAAGATAAAAGTTTCAATGAATCCCCTATTTATTCCAACAAAGGTGAATGTATCCACTGTATGTGTGTAAATTCATATAGCAGTCATACATTAGAAGAAACAACAAAAACAAAATAGTATTAGATGTAAACATACTAAATTAGTATAGTAACTGTGAGAAGACATACGATTTAATCAGTTTTAGCCACAAAAGTTTATTTTTGTAATTTTTAAACAATTACAAACTTGCTATATTTCACCTAAACTATATTTCAAAAAACAAAGAAAGAAAAAAACTATTAAATATGATTAAAACAATATTGTATATGAAACATCTGTTCCCAGCGGAAACAACCTTTATAAGACAAGTCAATAGCTGTACTAAACTGATGTGTATTTTGTGTTAAATGTGATGTTAAGAACTACATGGTAATTTTTTGTCACTGTAATTTATGCCATTGTCTTTACAATTTACAAGTCAGATATCAACAAACTGAGACTGTTACTGTGATCATGTCTTCATCACAACACTGGCATGCACTGACAGATCACTATATAGTATTCCAGGCTTAATTCTTACTGCTCCATCTTCATACAGATTTTAGGTACCCAAGGAAGGGTGAAGAATTTCTCCACTTACAGTAAGGGCTTTCTAGGCCAACATAAACACACCTGAAGCAGCTAATCAAGGTCATCAGGATCAGTAGAAACCTTTGTGTGCTAGATGTAAACTGTTCAACCAAGTCACTCTCCAGGAGCCACTTTACACACCATTAGGGTCCCCAAAGATGTAAATATCCATAATACAGAGAAAATTATAACCATACTCGTATTGGTCACAATAGAATGATTCCTTAATGGCAATCAAATTGCAATGAAGTGATCTTATGCAAGTTCAACAAGAATGACACTTTTGAATAGAACTGAAACAAAAAACATGTTTTCCAAAGAAGCACTTTAGGAGATTTACCACGAGTCAAACAGAAAATGCTTCATATTGGGAATCAGTGCATTATATTGTATGTAATATTTACAATAGTGTATTCCCACAAATACAAACAGACACAAACACTTAGCTAAGTGATTTTTGTTTGACACAAATAAAGCAAAGACAGAATCACAACCCTTTTATGTATCGATGGATATTCATTTCAATTCTGGTGCTTAAACTTTAATGTGTTTTTTCTGATTATCCCTTCCTTATTATTTGATTTGATTTCGACAGCCAGCATAAAAAAAATATTGGAAATATTGGAAAATAATAATAAGAGTAAAGTAAGTGTATCCAAACGTTTGACTGATATAAACAGTTTAACTATGTATTTGTAGGCCTTAGTGGTAAATAACGGCTGGAAATTTAAAGGAATTGTGTGTACTACTTTGTCTCCGTCACCCTTTTTAAGATATGTTTGGGCTGTACAACAGATAAGCAGGTTATCTGTGTTACTTAGAGGCCTTTTGACACCCAAGTTTGTGGTGGGCCTTTTTTAAATTCTATTCTGTCTATTCTGAAAATTAAAAAATTAAAATATTACTAAAAAAACAGTAAACTCTTATAGCCACAATAGGAGTGCAGAAATGACACAGTCATTCAATAGATGGTTCTTGATGACTGACAGTGACAGTACAGCAGTGTTTAATAAAACGATCACACAGATTTGTTCTTATATCCAGTCTCTCTCTACAGTTGATTCCTCCAAAATATTATTAATACACCATAATACCTTGCTACACCACAAGACAACGCACAATAAGAGTCTTAATTCTTAACTATTCCATATGGATTGTAATAATAGTATCTTGAGATATCTAAGATAATGAATTGTTTTTAATTCATTCACCCATGAAATGTAAGCTATTCAACATCTGGAGAAAAAAAAACACATTTATGTAGTGCATATCTACAGCAGCTAATCTAAATAAGGAATAAGAAGATTACTGTATGTGTATTCTGATTATAACTTTTATTATTGGAGATAAATAAATCATTAATGACTGATATAATTTCTACTACTGTAAAAAAGTTTTCTGTATTTGTTGTGAAACTTTTAGCAAGAGTTGCATAATTTTTTATCGAAAGATTAAGAGTTTATGTGTCAGAATGACTCTGTCAAATTTAAGTTGTTAAGCACTCATAATAGATGACTAGCTATGTGTTGAATCACAGAAGACCATGTACAAACAGCTCTGACAGTAAATATACATCTCTATAGTCATTTTTATTTGTTTTTGGTCAAACACGGTGGACCTATGAAGACGAAGCATGTTAGGCCTGTTCTGGCACCTGTTAAAAAAACATTTATAGAGTAATTATTCATATTTGATTTTGAAATCACTGTCTATGTTTCTGATCTTCACAATTACAATAACGACTTAATTTCAGTCCGGAGTGCAAAGTCAATGTGTAGTTATCGAAATTTCAAATAGAATAATAGGCTACATACCTGAATACTGTATTGTTTTTTCTCCCGTTTATGTTATGACAGAGCTTACCTGCATGGCTTTTAGTCAAGTGTGTGTACATTTAGTGAAATATTGATGTATTTACACAATTACTTGGTGAATGAAATGGGTTTCAAATACAAAAACTGATCACTCACAGACAATTCGCTGCAGCTCCATCAATCAAACTGCGAGCTCATAATTCCCACCATCCGATGATGACATACGGATATCATCACAAATTAAAAATACCTTAAAACAGAATTATGTTTTCGAAGCCTTATAATTCAAATTCAATACACTGTGGCAATCTATAGTATCGTCTTAATGATATAGAGGCCTTTTTTATGTGTGCTTTGTTCACAATATTTTTTCTTTACAAACATCAGATGTTTAGATGTGTCCAAGCCTGTGTTAATTCAGCGTCTTGTTAGAATGATCAATGATGACTTTTCCCATTTCTGAGAAGTTATTGAATTGAAGTAACAATGAGGCAGCATAGTTATGTCATATTAATACAATGCAACATGTTAACTGTATATGGTCAAAGACTATAGTGACTTTGATGTGGTCATGTTACTCCAAGCAATTTTGATTGCTTTGGAGTACCCTAAATTACTGTCGTTTAGCTTATTGGCATTTGAAAAGGCATGCACGATTAATTTGCCTTCAAGCGCCAACAGTGAAAGGGCATTTCTAATTATTGTTGTTTATATGGCCTGTTTGTGTGTATGTGTGTGTTTAACTGATTTTTCATGTTCCTGTTCTAGTATCAAAAGATTGCACTATTTAAAAAATAAAAAATCTGACCTTACATGTTCGAGTCTCTATATATTTTTAAATGTATAAACTAATTTAACAAGTTTCACTTGTCACTGCACTGAAAAAGCAATATTATTTATTTTATTAGTCCTCATTTATTTTATTTATATGATTTTTAAATTTGTCATGTTGTTCAATCTCTTAACCTTTAGCAAAACCTTTAACCTTTAGTTTTGAATCTCGCTGGGTCTCTCACAAGAAGTAAATCAAACTTGGTTTGTGTTGCAAGGCTCGTGATTGGCTGTTTGCCAGTGATGTCACACATTCATGTGCACGCACTCCACAAACTCAGGATCAGGCTTTGAGTTGACAAAGAAAGTTGATGAAAAGCATCATGGTACCAACAAAGTTGGATTGGAGAGGTAGGATTTGTCAACTCAAAACTAATCCTGTAACTCTGAATTTGTTCAGCTACCATCATGGTACAGGCCACAGGTGTCTTGTTTATTTGTTTGGCAACATTGTGGTAAAGTACAGTACAGATTTTGATTCCCCATTGTTATGATGTTTAACATTAAAGCAGTTTAATTTAAAACCGTTTTAATATTTTGCACAGCATCAATAAACAGGTTGCAATTTATGAAGTGCTTTGGGAGGTTCTGACCCATAGATATGTTTACATAGATGCCTTATTAGATACTGTTTCATACTGGAACAGTCAGGAAGTTGATTGTGAGAAGTGTTGTGACATTGGAAATAATAATAACTTGAATGTACTTATTAAAACTTTGACTATAGTCAAAAGTAAAATAAACTGTAACTTAGGCCTGATGTTCAAATTGCAGTTTAACCTGTGGTAGGCCTACTGAAAATGGTACTGAATATTGATATATTTCAATGCATTATATTAAGGTTACAAAATCAAGAGACAATAGTAATGGCAAGGACTCAAGCATATTAGTGTCAAAAAAAACAAACTGTTCATAAGATAATCATGAATAAATGAGACAGCAGAAACTCCAAACAACACGTCAATTTGTGGGAGGTCCCTCTAGTCTTATTTGTCTTCATAAACGGTGACTATGTATACCATTGTTAGATGGACATACAAAGAGAAAAAAAAATTGTTTGTGGATTAATGCAAATATTGATTGTGAATCTTCTCCATCAAAATTAAAATAATGCAATTTTAATCGATTATGCTTATTGCAGAATAATTTCCATGTAGGTAATGTATGTGAATGTGATTATCAATATAATCTGTGAAGAATTTTATAACAGCAGCAATTGTGCCAGAAATGAAAAGTTTTATGTTGCTTATTTTGCATTGACAGTCAAATGCTTGTGTAATTGTCATTTTAATTGTCATATTTTTTATATTTCAGTGAACTTGCATCAGCTAAACTCCAAAGTCATTCTAGAGTCATGACTCCCACAAATGTCACTGTCTTTACTGAATTCTACCTGCTGGGATTTCCAGGACTGCATCCACACTATTATGGAGCTGTGGGAACCCTTTTGTTCTTTGTCTACTTGACACTAGCAGGAGAAAATCTCTTTATCATTTCATTTATTGTTTATGAGAGAAGCCTTCAGAAACCCACCTATTTAATCTTCTGTAATCTTGCAGTGTCTGATCTTGCTTTTGGAACTGTCACGCTGCCTAAAGCCATTGCAAAATACTTTTTCAATAGCAGTGAGATACCATTTTATAGCTGCTTTGTGCAGATGCTTTTTGTTCACTGCTTAGGGTCTATTAACTCTTTCCTAATGCTATTAATGGCCATTGATCGGTTTGTTGCAGTGTGTAACCCACTGAGATACTGTGTCCTTATTACAAATAAGACTATTTTATTGGCATGTGCATTGATTTGGATCATCTGTATTCCATGGCTGACAGTCATTGTTTATCATGCCTTCGATGAGCCCTACTGTGATTCTAATGTAAAAACCCAAAATTACTGTAACCAGAATTCGATAATTAAACTGTCCTGTGGAGATGTAAGGCACAAAAAGTTTTTTTTCATTTTCAAGTGCCATGTTTGTTCTTTTGGGCCCTTTGATTTTTATTATATTTTCTTTTATTGTTATCATCACGTCTGTTTTCAAAATCACAGATGTTCAGGCCCGTTACAAAACGTTCTCAACTTGCACTCCTCAACTACTTATCATTTGTCTTTACTATGTGCCCAGATGTGTTGTTTATGTGCATGATGTGACAATAGCAATATCACCTGGCCTCCCAACTCAAGCTAAGAGCCAGCGTATTGCCCTTGTATACTCACCTGTATGCCTAAAGTCAAGCTCCAGTTGCCCCTGTATGCCCCCCTGTACGCCTAAAGCTAAGAGCCAGCGTATCGCCCTTGTATACTTACCTGTACGCCCAAATTCAAGCTCTAGTTGCCCTTGTATACTCACCTGTACGTCCAAAGTAAAGACCCAGTCGTCCTTCTGTATACTTACCTGTACGCCCCGAGTGAAATACCAGTGCATCGCCCTTGCATACTCACCTGCATACTTACCTGTGGACCTTTTAGGCGTTTCCAACCGCGGACCCAGAATCTCGTGGCGAACGGCGTCAGGTACGCACCCCACCCAATTCATTAGAATTACTTACCTTCTTTACTCTGCGTGCAGGGACTGGAAGTGCCCCACCGACGGTTCTCCTACAGGAGGAACACAAAGGCACTACTGAGGGAAACCCTGTTGAGTCACGTGAAGGAAAGGACACAAATCACCAACAGGCTTACCTGAGAGTCCCCGTGACAGAGTCAGAAGCGACTCGGACCTATACTCTCTCTGGCCCCAAGAGTGGATTTTAGATTCCCTTTTCCCTTCCCTTCACACCTTTTAAGTAATTTAATTAAAGTTGTTTTAATTGTACTCACTCTCTCTCGTGTGTCTGGTCATTGGGGTGTTCTTGGGACCTCCTCGAGGTGGAAACTAGGGAGGGGTGAGACTCATGACATCTGTAGTCCGCTCCGACCTGTGACATAATGACAAAAGCCACTTTAGATTCCTCAGTGGGAAGTGATGAGTGCCGTAGAGCAAAAAACAAAGAGCATTTTGTCAAAAATGACCGAAATCGATGTGGCTCACCAGCATAGGCAGCAGGAGGAGGCAGACGTTGCTCCGGATCGTAGGCGGGACGGTCCGTGGGAGAAACAGCAGGTGGTGAATGAGGCCGCATTTGGGCAGGCTCGACTCTAAGATGTTGCAACTGCGTGGTTAAATCCGATACTTGCGCCACCAAGGCCTGTATTGCTCGACCAGTAGCCTTGATCTGTTCGTCTTGTCGATCAAATTGAGCATTATTATAGTGAAGGGCTTCTCTCAGTTCATTTACACTCGCTGGATCCATAACGTGTTCAGATCGTTATGTCAGGAAGCATACAATGGAACCAGTAGCAAGTCGTAATAAAGTTTATTGTAAACAGTCAATAGAACAAACAGAATTGCTGGCAGATAACAGGCACCAAGCAGGTCCTAGGAGACAAGCAAGAGCAAGAGATCTGTGCAAAATGAGAGCAGAACCAGAACTGCACAGAACAGAGATCAGAACAGGAACCAGCAATCAAACGATGTAATGCTGAACATGACTGACACAGTCCTACATACAGGACTAACAAACGAGACACACCTGCGACTGATGTGATTGCTCGTCAGCACAGCTGGCACTGATAGGCAATCAGATCAGTGCAGTACACGCAGAATGAGCAAGCAAACCTGTGAACCGTGACAGAGAGAAGGAAAGTCACAAATCCTCCATAACCAACTTAGTCACACATATTAATACTTTAATATGCATATAGTATACTACTGTAATTGGCATTAAGAAGCTTATGACTTTTAGTATTTTATCTGTATAAACTGTGAGAATTGTTAGAATTGTTAAATTTGGCTTAGTAGTGGTTAAGTTGGCTCGCCAATGTATCTGATTTCTTTAATACATAAAATAAGTAAGCTTGACCCGAGTTCTTCTAGGGAGAAGAATTTGTTGAAGATAGTAGTGTAGCATGTCTTCAACAATGATGTTAGCTTGTCGTCTTCAAAATATCTTAATCCTTGTAAGAGTCATAGCTTCTCCCTAGATTCTCCTGAATATTACAGACTTGACAGTCTTGTTTTTCATCTTATGGTTTCTTCTTGCAACTGGGAACATTTTCATTATTCATTTTCATCATTCCCATCGACCCCTTCCCTATCGTCAAAAAGTATTTGTTGTATTAATGTATATAAATATTTTACTGTGTAATTACGTGACTGTTGTAAAGAATTCAGTTCAAAACAGGTGAAAGACACTGTAATCACACAATGGGTTTGGGATTGGGAGATTTTGTGGAATGTAGATTTTGAGCAGTGGGATGACCCTGCGGTGCCACCATATGGTTCAGGATCAGAATGAGCTTTATTGCTAGGTATGTTCACACATATGAGGAATTTGTTTTCATGACAGAAGCTCCGTAGTGCAACAGAATGACAGCGACAGAACAAAAAAAATAAAATAATAAAAAATACTAAAAGTACAAAAAATACAAATAAGTAGGTAAGGAGACAATATACAAATGGACAGTTGTATGGCAGGTATATTGCAATGAGCAGTTATGTATGTACAGGTATATATGTGCAAAAAATTAAGTGTACACTAAGTATGTGTGTTAGATAAATAAGTGTATGTGTATGTAAATATAAATATAAATAGTGTAGGGGTTTCCACAGTTATTATCAAGTGTTCATAAGATGGATTGCCTAAGGGAAGAAAATGTTTCTGTGTCTGGTCGTTCTGGTGCTCAGTGCTCTGTAGTGCTGACCAGATGGCAACAGTTCAAAAAGGAAGTGTGCTGGATGTGAGGGGTCCAGAGTGATTTTGCCAGCCCTTTTTCTCACTCTGGATAAGTACAGTTCTTGAATAGAAGAAAGGGTTGTACCGATGATTCTCTCAGCAGTCCGGACTAA
Source organism: Carassius auratus (assembly GCF_003368295.1). NCBI lineage: Eukaryota > Metazoa > Chordata > Actinopteri > Cypriniformes > Cyprinidae > Carassius > Carassius auratus. Next base: position 4,640,823 of record NC_039257.1, on the reverse strand, counting down.
CCTTTGTATAGTCTTCTGAGGTCAGATTTAGAAGTTGAGCTGAACCAGACAGTTACTGAAGTGCAGAGGATGGATTCAATGATGGTGGAGTAGAACTTTTTCAGTAGCTCCTGTGGCAGGTTAAACTTCCTCAGCTGGCAAAGGAAGTACAACCTCTGCTGGGCCTTTTTCACAATGGAGTCAATTTGAATGTTCAGATTCAGGTCCTAAGCAAATGTGGTTCCCAAGGTACCTGAATGACTCCACTGCAGTCACAGTGCTGTTCATGATGGTGAGTGGGGGGAGTGGAGGGGGGTTTCTCCTGAAGTCCACGATCATCTCCACTGTTTTGAGCGTGTTTAGCTACAGGTTGTTGAGAGTGCACCAGACAGCCAGCTCTTTAACCTCCCATCTGTAAGCAGATTTGTCATCATTCTGAATGAGGCAGTTGCGTTTGGTGTCATCTACAAACTTCAGGAGCTTGGCAGAGGGGTCCTTAGACAAGCAATCATTAGTGTGCAGAGAGAAGAGCAGTGGGTAGAGAACGCAGCCCTGGGGAGCCCCGGTGCTGATTGTACGGTTGCTGGATGTGTATTGTTCCCAGCCTCACTAGCTGCTGCCTGTCTGTCAGGAACCTGTTGATCCACTGACAGACGGAGGTGGGCACGGAGAGATGAGTTAGTTTGGGCAGGAGGAGGTTTGGGATGATCGTGTTAAAGGCCGAGCTGAAGTCCACAAACAGGATCCTCACATAATTCCCCGGTCTGTCTAGGTGTTGCAGAACATAATGCAGTCCATTGTTTACTGCATCATCCACAGACCTGTTTGCTCTGTAGGCAAACTGAAGAGGATCAAGCAAGGGTCCAGTGATGTCCTTCAGGTGGGCCAGCACCAGTTTTTCAAATGACTTCATGGCCACAGACATTAGAGCAACAGGTAGAGGTGATCAGGGAGTGTTGCAGGAGTTGTTAATGGTGTGAGCGGTTGTGTGGAGAGGTGTTCAGGGCGGGTTGCAGGAGTGGATGGTGTGAACGGTTGTTTGGAGAGATGTTCAGGGTGGGTTGCAGGAGTTGTGAAAAATAGTGTGAACGGATGTGTGGGGAGGTGTTCAAGGCAGGTGATAGGTGTTCTTCTTTCAAACCTGCAGTAAAACTCATTCAAATCATCTGTCAGTTGTTGGTTCTCCACAGTGCTGGGGATGGCGTCTTGAAATTGGTGATCTCCTTCAGACTTTTCCACAGTGATGCCGAGTCGTTGGAAGTGAACTGAGTCCTTATTTTTCCAGAATAATTCCTCTTTGCCACTTTGATCCCCTCTTCCAGTGTGTATTCAGCCCATCCATAGAGGACACTGTCCCCCTTCATGTAAGCATCCTCTTTGGCCTGACGGAGCTGTCTGAGTTTTGCAGTGAACCATGGTTTGTCATTGTTGTAATTTAGTTGAGTCTTGGTAGGAATACACATATCCTCACAGAAACTGATATAAGATGTTACAGTCTCTGTGAGTTCATCCAGATCGGTGGCAGCAGCTTCAAAAACACTCCAATCAGTGAGGTCAAAAGAAGATTGTAAATCCTGCTCTGCTTCATTAGTCCATCTTTTTACAGTCCTTGATACAGGTTACAGCTCATGTTATTATTATTATTACTACCATGTAAATGATAAATTTCTATATTGTCTTAATACAGAGAAAGAGCCAGCCTGTTATTTCAAGATCCTAAATCCAGTCTCTCTATTAATATATACTGTAAGTTGCTTCCTGTCTCACTGCTGTGAATTTAGCTTTATTGCATGGCAAAAAACAACAACAACCATGTCTTGCCAAAGCACTGACAGAAACCATTGATGCACACTCCAACACTCCACCAACTGAAGGCGAGTCACTGATGTGAGGCCTTTAAAGTCTGATAAGATTCACACCTCTCGGGATGGGCTAGTCCAATGAGAAAGGCTGAAATTCCAAGTGGGAGGTACTGGAGAGTTTTATGGCCCTTTGTCTTAGATCATGGTAATAATTTGCATATGGACTCGATTGGGTGTTGATGTAAAATTACTAAAGATTCTTAGAACACTAATATGTTGCCTATGTACCAACATATACACTCTCGTTTAGATCATCAGAAGAAAAATTCATAGATACTAAACATGTTAAGATTACATAGGTAAGATTACATGAAGGAGTTGCTCTATCATACCATTACAAAAAAGTAGTATAATTCAAGTCTCTTTTACTAAGTATACTTAAGTTAAGTTCAAGTATATTTTTAAGCATACTTTATGTAGCTTTATACAAATATCAGTGTTCTAGTAGTATACTGTACTTTTAAGTGTATTGTTTCACTGGCCCTAAATTGTCCCACTTTCTAGTATATAAAAGTATACCTTTAATTATCATTTAAGTCTAACAGTAGCAAACATTGAGTACACTACTAGTTTACCTATATGTTTGTAGTTTGTGTGTCTGGCAGCTCTTTCCGTGGAGGACATTGAAGACATCTACCTATTCGGAACCATGATAACAGGTCTTCTGCTGATTGGATTAGGCTTTGCCCTGGGTTATCGGAAAATTAAGAAGACGGGAACAGCTGTCCAAAGCCTCACAAGGCTGCCCGTCATGATTGAAGTAGTGGGCAGAGCAGTCAGCATTGAGACTGAGACCATTAACCGCAATATGGATAACATCACGAAGAAGCTCACGGATTTGGAAAAGAAATTGGAGAATTTGGAGACCAATGGACAATGAACAATCATAGTGACCTTGAAAAGAAATGCGTCTACTAGACCAAACAACTGATATCTTATGTTCTTTTGGCTTTCTTTAAAAAAATGTATGTACTATGGATTTTTTCTTAATAATGTTATCGTGCACATCTTATCTCACCAAACATTTCTAATGTGCGATCATATTAAGACGTTTGTCTGTGAGATCTGCGAGATAAACGTTAAAGTACCGGACCGTTAAGCAGTATCGGTAAGAGTAGTAATACCGTTAAAACCTTAACGATACCCATCCCTAGTTTTTACGCCACTCGGGCCGGCTTCGGTCAAATTTTTACATCATAGTTCAGAAACCGGTCGGGTCTTAAGTTTCTCCTTATTTTTATATTTTATACATACATCAGTTAGTGATGGAAAAATAATAATAATTGCCACGCTGGAGGAAATAACACAAGACCGTGCTACCACCCCTGTGAAGAGACTGTGTTTCATGTCCCGCAGCAGCAGTGCGAGCCGTCAGCAGTTGAACAGTTCTGCGTTCAAATCCACGCAAAAAAACTACCATACTACCATAAATGTGGCAGGAGGAAATAGCACGGAGATATTTGAATTATTTACTAGTGTTTTCTGATTCTGTGTCGCAAGGATGAATTGCCAATCCTGACTTGCCCTTCTCCATTAGACTTGCCTTTAGAGAGAAGTGCATTTTTATGGATTGTGATTATAATGAAAAAGTTTTAGTTTTTTATTTGTTTTATTTTGTTTAGTCATTTAAAGCTTTCTATAGATTTATTTATCATGTCTGTGAGGCATGTTTTCGCTGAGTGTCGTTTCATTTTTGTTCTCCTGTTAAAGACGACACGGCAGAAAGCACATCACGTTTTTTTTCCATTCTACAAAAGCACAACATTTGTTGATATTGTGAATGCATACAAATAAAAGCAGATCACAGCCACGGATGAACCTTAAGCCGAGTTCAGACTGCATGATTTTTTCAAAGTAGTCAGGTCACTGTTCTTTTCACACTGCATGAATATCTTAGCCAGAATTCAGTCACTGCTGTGTTCACACTGCACGATGGATCAGCGACAGAAGGTTTTACACTGCATGACTTTACAATGGGAAGAATCGCCGACAGCTCTGTCTGGAACGCAAACTACGTTTCATAACCAAACAGCCGCGAGATGTGACAAGGAAACAACGTGATAACACACGTGCAAGACCAGAGTTTTCACGTGAGACTGGGATAGCTCAGATGAAATGTCAAATTTATACTAATGTATCTTCCATTTCATGGGTCCAAATAGACCGAGAAGAAAGCCTTTTTCTGAAATGAAGCCATGCTTGCTGATATTGTGGTTTATAACTCCTCGCTGAACTCCCCGCTGATCTGTAGCTTGCTCTCTTATTGGTTGTCGGTCATCGCCGATGTAGTTTTCAGTCAGAACACTTTTCAGACAGCATGATTTTGAATCGCCGACAGGTCCAGATATTTAGCATAACAAATATCTCACGGGCATCAGCGACTTGTCGGCGATTCTCTCAGATCGTGTTTTTGCTCATTCACACTGCATGATTGTCACTCGCGTGAACGAGCACAGATTTGCCTGTGATTCCGGGCATGTATCTGCGATTTCTCAAAACCTGCCGGCGAGCCAAAAACTGGGCTAAAGTCGTGCAGTCTGACCTCGGCTTTAACCTTAACCTTAATAAAAACAAAACAAAATAACAACCCCTTGCTATTACATAAAACTGTACTATTTTAATTCTAGTAAACGCTGTTTAAAGAGGAGGAAGAAAAAAGACGTGTTCGGGCCGGTAATTCTGATGTCAGACACAACCCGGGCTAAAGGGCCTAAATTTAAGACCCGTGCAGGGCTCTATAGCAGAAAATAACAGTTGCCATACCTTAACCCTGTCAGATGTGCCGTGAAAAAAACTTACCAGACTTCAAATATCTATTATAATCTATTATCATTCTTTTATATCAGAGGGTTTTGCAAATATTTAACAAATTATAAGTATTAAAAAGAGATTGTCAGTAAGATCTACGTAACACTGGATCCTCAAGCTCTCAGCGAAACTTCGTCACTTCACCCGCCTCCAATCCAAACATGCAGGAAACAGAACTGTCAGAGAGACAAATAACTGTTTGTGTGTCATATTGTGACTGTATTTGCTTGCTTAAACTCAGCAAACTATGAAAAATAACTCTTACATATTACTTGCGAGGAGGCTTTATATGCACAAATAAGATATGACTGTGAGGGCACATAATACAGCCTTTGGCGTGCGCGAGTATTCCTTAAAATACTTAAAGTAGTGCAAATTATATAACAATGACCCGATTAGTCAAGTTCTGTCGACTGTCCCGAATTGCGAGTGAAAGTTTTGTATCGCAGCTTGCAGCAGGTTGCTGTAGTGAAGACAAGATGCGCTGATGAGAAGCTGATTTCGAATGACTGATTTAATCCTATAGTTTGTGTGGATTTATTTTATTATTCAAACCTACATGATATGTTGAAAAAATACAGGATTTCTCTCATTATGAGCTTTAAAGCTTCAATAATTATTGAAACCATTCGATATAGCTACACACACTCCCCCGCTAAATTTAGGACATGACTAAATATAACATATAATACAGAGATTTGTAAAACAAAAGTCCTATACTTCTTCTAAACTTTTTTTTTAGGCCTGGAATTTGATGTTTTAAAATTGCATGGCATTTCCATGTTATTCGTGGCATTGCAGACCCTAAAAGCATCTGATTCACATTCTTAATCACGTAAACTGGTCCACCAGTGTGATTGCGTGAATGCTCCATTACCTCTCCCTTCTGTAATCACATGCCGGATCCATTACCCCGTTTTGTTCCGGGACCTCGCAATTTACAAATTAAGCACTGGAACAGGGTATCTGCTTGTAAAAAAAAAAAAACATTTTATTCTAGCTTCATACACTTTCATGTGTTTCATAAGAAATAAAGAATAACATTTTGAACAAAAAGCTGAAAAAAGACTATGAATTGGATTAAGAATGATAATCAAAATGTAGATGGAGTCGATCAACACCCCAAAGCTTGACTGTAATTATTACCTCTTCATCTGTCATTTTATTCCATAACTTTACAGTTTTGATGCTGTTTCATGTCAGATGATTGTGTTACATGTGTTAGTATCTGGTGTTTTTTTTTCTTCTTCACTTGTGTTTTCATGGAAAGTCTGTACAGAAGATGTGTACTAGCGCCCTCTACTGTGTAATAATGAAAACACGGATTCTAGGAGTATAGCTCAAATATATTTAGAATTTTTGTAAGTATAAGTCAAGTATACTTAAATGTCATTTTAATTATATTTATGAGGAGTACATAAAGCACATTTCTGAGAAGTACATAAAAAGTAAACTAAAAGCATACTTTCCTATTTTATACTAATAGTATACTAATAGTACACTTTAATAAACTTTTTTTTTCATGAGGGTAAGCATGCATAAAACAGTATACAATAAAAAAGACAATATACAAGAAAAGTAACAAAATGCACAATGACCTGAAGTACAGTATATGCGTGTTCATTCAAATAAAGAGTTTCCTATGAATTATGAGTATGTTTTAGAGAGACTTGAGTAAGAGTTGCTCTGCCCACATTTCTTTGTTCAATAAAAGTTGTAACATGGAGTCAGAGACGTTTGGATCCATATGCAGTAGTTTACATAGAGTGGTCAAACAGGAATTTATCCAACAACAGCATCAAGTGTGTAAAGGGATATCCAAAATCAGTACCAGTACCAGGCAGAGGTCAGGACAGGAGGCAGAGAACCAAAGGCGGTTTACACAATCCAAAGTCAGACACGGAAGGAACAAATACTAGGAAAAATGCTCAGAAATGCTAGACGGGGCTAAACAAGACAGTTCAAACACAGTATATATAGGGGAGTGGTAATGGGCAACACCTGGTGGTGATTAGCCCTATGCATGGGATTATGGGAAATGGAGTTGGGAATGGAAATGGACACCAAATACAAGAGTCCTGAGTGGACTCCAGCTGATGATCATGACACTAGTGTCATCAGATGGTTTGTCTTTGGTTGCCATGAAACCAGAGGCCTGTTCTGCCCTTTTGAGGTGTTAGTTGCATTTCAGGGGGAAGGGACCATAGACCCTCATAGTTGGCCCTTTGGTTAGATAAATATAGATATAAACAATATATCTAACAAATAGCTTTGTGTATGATTGGTCCAAATGCTGGAGTTACAAGTTCAAATTTTGAGACAACACTAATGGCAAGGACTGTTACTGTCAAAGAAACCGAACTGTTCATAATGTAATTATGAATTAACGAGACAGCAGAAACTTCAAACAACACTTCAGTTCATGGGAGGTGCCTTTAGTCTTTATTACTCTTGATAAACGGTGACTGTGTATAGCATTTTTAGAAGGACACACAGAGAGAAAGGCATTTCTTGTTTGAGGATTAATATGATTTTTTATTGTGAATCTTCTCCATCAAGCTCAAAATAATGCAATTTTCATAGATCATGCTCATTATATCAGAATATTTTCCATGGAGGTAATATATGTGAATGATAGATTATCAATATAATTTGTGAAGAATTTTATAAAAACAGCAATTGTTCCAGATTTTGAAATGTAAACTTTTACATGTTTTATTTTGCGCTGACAGTGAAATGCTTGTGTACTTGTCATTGCTTTTAAAAATAATTTTTATATTTCAGTGAATTTGCAAATAGTATCTTGCTAAGATAATGAATTGTTTTTAATTCATTCACCCATGAAAGGTAAGCTATTCAACCCCTTGAGAAAAAAACACATTTATGTAGTGCAAATCTACAGCAGCTAATCTAAATAAGGAATAAGAAGATTACTGTATGTGTATTCTGATTATAACTTTTATTATTGGAGATAAATAAATCATTAATGACTGATATAATTTCTACTACTGTAAAAGTTTTCTGTATTTGTTGTGAAACTTTTAGTAAGAGTTGCATAATTTTTTATCAAAAGATTAAGAGTTTATGTGTCAGAATGACTCTGTCAAATTTAAGTTGTTAAGCACTCATAATAGATGAATAGCTATGTGTTGAATCACAGAAGACCATGTACAAACAGCTCTGACAGTAAATATACATCTCTATAGTCATTTTTATTTGTTTTTGGTCAAACACGGTGGACCTATGTAGACGAAGCATGTTAGGCCTGTTCTGGCAGCTGTTAAAAAAAACATTTATAGAGTAATTATTCATATTTGATTTTGAAATCACTGTCTATGTTTCTGATCTTCACAATTACAATAACGACTTAATTTCAGTCCGGACTGCAAAGTCAATGTGTAGTTTTCGAAATTTCAAATAGAATAATAGGCTACATACCTGAATACTGTATTGTTTTTTTCTCCCGTTTATGTTATGACAGATCTTACCTGCATGGCTTTTAGTCAAGTGTGTGTACATTTAGTGAAATATTGATGTATTTACACAATTACTTGGTGAATGAAATGGGTTATCAAAATGGTTTCAAATACAAAAACTGATCACTCACAGACAATTCGCTGCAGCTCCATCAATCAAACTGCGAGCTCATAATTCCCACCATCCGATGATGACATACGGATATCATCACAAATTAAAAATACCTTAAAACAGAATTATGTTTTCGAAGCCTTTTAATTCAAATTCAATACACTGTGGCAATCTATAGTATGGTCTTAATGATATAGAGGCCTTTTTTATGTGTGCTTTGTTCACAATACGTTTTCAAACTTCTGAGCAAAAGTTGCATCATCTTTGACTGAAAGCATTTTTGCTCCAGGGTAACTTCTTTGTTTGTCACACCTCACCTGATAATGAGCCACTTAGAGACACAGGGACATGTAGAAACAAAATAATGTTTGATAAACAAAATGTCACTCAGCGATCATGAAAGAGGACTTCCTCTTCAGGGACCAAGAACAAGCAAATTAGGACTCTGGGGAAAATATGCTTTTTATGGCAACTGTTTCTATGCTATTTACTGTTCATCAACAACAAAATAATTGCTTTTATGATGTTAACAATTAATTTCATTGAATGTCACCTAGCAATTAAACAGTAAAGGTCTAGAGAGACATCACATACATCTCAATAATAATCAACAAAGAGAAGAGGAAGAAAAAAAAAACTTGACACTTGTAATGCTGTTAAAGCAAGATGTCATTAATGGCCTGCTTTGACAGGTAATCCATGACCCATGACCACCTGATGCAACCATGCAAGAAAATCCTTCTCTGCTTACTGTCACCTAAGCAGAAGTGAATTATAATAGGTTATTAATTAATATGCCCTAAAGAGATGCTAAATTATTAACAGATAAATCAATTTGTGGTATAATTGGCCTAGAGACTTCCAAATAATCCCAGTGGAGAGATTATTTAGATAACTGTTAACACTGTGTATCACTGTCATGTGGCCTGCTGTCTGTGAAGTATATATGGAATTATATAATCCTTCTAACAACACAGATTGCCTTTACATTATCACATATTCTATATAAAGTGCATACACATTTTTTTCCTTCGTCAAGTTTTCAAGTTTTATCTTCTCACTCTAAGTATGTCTTAAATATAGGACTAATGTACAAACACATGCAGCAAAGCCAGAAAAAAAAGTATAAGTGACAGAGTCAGGATGTGTAGGATCGCCTCAGTCTGCTGGGCAAAGTTCCAGAAGAGGCAAAGAGGCCGTTCTGGGTCATGGGGGCAGTGAGGAAATGTTCTTTGTCTGCGTCCTTCATGCTGGCCAGACACAGCCATTGGTGGCACTCCTGGACAACAAGAGTTGACTTTGCATGACCCAGAGAACTCATGGTGACCCTAAGAGAACGAGGTCAGTTGCAGTTAGGAGCTCTTTCATAACTTCTGGTTTGTGACCACTCTCTTGCAGGTCCTTCAGTGCCTTAGCCTAGTGGCAGCTTCAGCACAGACGGCACCATCAAGAGTGGTGAGGGAGGAAGAGCTAGCAGGTTGGGTTCTGGCAGTGAAAGATGCCATCCATGACCTGGTATGCTCCTCATGCACCTCCAGGAAGAATGCAGGGTGCACCGAAGCAGGGTGCTGAGAACCAGCGCGGGCCACCCCGAGAAACCAGTCATCCAAGCTTGAGGGCTCAGGACACTGTGGAGACTCTACACTCGAGCCCTACCATTTCAGCATCCTAGGAAAGCATTTCCATCATTTCTGGATCTGATTCAGGCAATTCTACCATCCCAGAAGGCAGCAGTGCATCAAAATCTTCCTCTTCCAGATGCAGTATTCAACATACAATCTTCAGGAGGAGCGCCGTAAATACTGCTAGTACGCTCCTTGTAGAGGGCCTAGCGTGTTCCTTTGGCAGCTCAACTGGTTGTTGTTAAAAGTTAAAGGGATAATTCACCCAAAAAGGAAGATTATGTCATTAATGACTCACTCTCATGTCATTCCAAACATGTAAGACCTCCGTTCATCTTCGGAACACAGTTTAAGATATTGTTTAAGATATTTTAGATTTAGTCTGAGAGCTTTCAGTCCCTCCATTGAAGCTGTGTGTACGGTCTACTGTTCATGTCCAGAAAGGTAAGAAAAACATCATCAAAGTAGTCCATGTGACATCAGAGGGTCAGTTAGAATTTTTTGAAGCATCGAAAATACATTTTGGTCCAAAAATAGCAAAAACTACGACTTTATTCAGCTTTGTTTTCTCTTCCATGTCTGTTGTGAGCGAATTCAAAACACAACAGTTTAGTGATCCAGTTCGCGAATGAATCACTCGATGTAGCCGGATCTTCTTGAACCAGTTCACCAAATCGAACTGAATCGTTTGAAACGGTTCGCATCTCCAATAAGCATTAATGTGCTTCACATAAGCTCAAGATACTTTCATGTTTTATTCTACAACCTAAAACTCACCAGTTACACCCCACTCATGACTTTTTAAAACTGCGACGTTTCAAGTTATTTAGTTAGCTAAATGGCATTAAACGTCATTAAACGTCATTAAACACATTAAACATCATCACGCCGAACAGTTTATCAATTTACAGTATATTCCAATCGTAGTATAATTTATAGTATAATTAATTGTAGAATTTTATATTGTTGTTCGACAAATGTATTGTTGTTGTTTTTTTTTCGCTTTGCCCCTAAATGCAACACAAGTCTTCAGATGAGACTCTGGGTTCGGACCATAAAGTATGGTTTTGAATTAAAATATTAATATTAATCAGATTTACTCACATTTACTGCACCTTACTTCGAAATGTCCAGAAATGAGCTTTCATTTGTCCTTGATTTTTTAATTAATTCACTATATTTATTAATAATATCTCATTTCAGTTTTAGGTTGGCTCTAGTTTTGTATTTATTGAAGTTTATATAAGACGGTTCATGTAGCCTGGATCAAAATTCATATACAGAGTAAATCATTTTCACTGAAGGTGTTAAAAATACGTTTGAAAGTTGTGGGAAGCAGTGATGCTGGTGATGTAAAAGAAAGGCAATCGACCGTGGAGGTATAGTTTTTTCCTTTGAAGTTCTGTCATTTTTATTTTGGCTGCAAAATTCATAAAAGGTATATTGTTTTGTTAAGATTATGTTGATGGACAAAACATTTAAGTTTCATGAACTATGATTGAGCACAGACCTTATTTTTTGTGATAATCCAAAAGCCTATTGAAAAATCCCATTAGCTTTTTGTTTAGGGAACCAGTGTGATGCTAACAACCGATCCATACACAAAGTGACGTCATAGTTCCCCCACTCTATTGCATGGCTGGAAATACCTCTCGGCCAATAAGATTAGAAGGCCAGTGTTTTATTTTATTTTATTCTATTTTAGTGAAAACAATTAGGCGTGTTTTTGAAAACTATAATCTTTTGCATCTGGTTTACTTTTCTTTCTTTCTTTCTTTCTTTCTTTCTTTCTTTCTTTCTTTCTTTCTTTCTTTCTTTCTTTCTTTCTTTCTTGTCCTCATGTAATGATTTAGAGGTTAGAGAACTACATGGTAATTTTGTCACTGTCCCTGGAGGAACTATGTAATTTGCATTTTAGGCCATTGTCTTCATAATTTGTCACATATAAACAAACACATCACCAGCTTTGTGCTTTGACAGTAGCCTATGAAAGAAGTGTGTCAGGTTTGTTTCTCTTTATTCAAACATTTTTTTAAACTATCCAGTTATTGCTATTGTTACAGCTATAGTATATTACTATAATATTAAATGGAAAATTTTCTACAAACAGGGACTGATATTCATCATGTCAGTGGGAAACGTCAGCTTTATAAAGGATTTTGTGATAGTTGGCTTTCCTGGACTTCAGCCTTATTACTATGGACTTGTATCAGCACTTCTATTTTTTGTTTATGTGTTTACATTGGTAGGAAATGCTTTATTTTTTATGTTGTTTGTAACGAGTAAGAGTCTTCAGAAACCTGTTTACTATTTCATTATAAATCTAGTCATGTGTGATGTACTATTTAGCACCGCAACATTACCGAAAATAATCAGTAGGTACTGGTTTCAAGATGGAACCATTTCATTCTTGGGCTGTTTTGTTCAGATGTTCTTTGTGCATTATTTTGGCAGTGTCTGTTCAGTTATTCTGGCAGTAATTGCTATAGACCGCTATGCAGCAATTTGTTACCCGCTTCAGTATCATAACATCATGACAAACCAAAATGTACTCATTCTGTTCTTTGGTTCTTGGATTTTGGGTTTGCTAGGCCCCGTGGCAATGGTCATTCGAGCTTATCCTCTCCCTTATTGTGCAGAAAACACAATTATACACTGTTACTGTGATCATGTTTCCATCACAACACTGGCATGCACAGACAGATCACTATATAGTATTCCAGCGCTCATCTATGCCTTTGCAATACTTTTGGTGCCCTTCGCTGTTATTATATTCTCTTACTGCTCTATCTTTCTAGCAGTTATGCAGATTTCAGGTACTCAAGGAAAGATGAAGACTTTATCCACCTGCAGTCCTCAGCTCATCATAATTGCTCTATTTTTCCTACCCAGGTTATTTAACTATTTGTCTGGCAACATTGGTATAAAGTTCAGCACTGATTTGCGATTAGTTATTATTATGATGTATAGCTTGTTGCCACCCATGATCAACCCCCTCATATACTGTTTGAGAACAGAAGAGGTAAAAAAGTTACTAAGTAGAGTTTTTCAAAAGAAACAAATAGGTATTCCTTTACGGTTGATCTGATGTGCTTTATTTAATGAGGTGGCCAAACTGTTGCCATTGTAATAAGGTCCTCAACACTAGATATCTCTTTGTATGTACCATAATCCAGTTAGTTAATGGACTAATAGAAGTCTTTTTTGAAGGGCACCTGAAAATGTATTTTATCTTCATGAAATTATGATTTATGTTTATGTGTTTTTTTGTTTTGTTTTTTTTTTGCACCTTCTGCTGTAACATTACTTACAGTGCTAGTAATATATTATAGACATATAATATGGAAGTTTTATTATGATAATTTATGCAAGAGGTAGGCCTAAAAGGACTTTTTTCACTCACAATCGTAAATTCACCATGTACTGTTATACAAATATAAAAAAAATTGAATGATATGCCATATCATTATGATTCAGGATGACTTCTCTGAGTAGTTTTAATTTTGCCTGAACACCCAATCTTTGCACAAATGGAATACAAAACAAACTTTATTTTATCTTAGTTTCTGCTAATGTTGCAGAGAAAACTGGCTTCTGTTGTTGAACATGTTGTAATTGTTGATTATATTCTTTGTCATAGTTTAGGAAATTCTATATGTACACAACAATGTTTATGGCAGCACATCAGAAAACTTTTTGTAAATAAACCAGAAAACTGTAATGAGTGAGAATTCCAACATTTTCTTGTGCACTGGAAAAGTTTTTTATTTGCACATAAGAGTATTTTTAGTTTTTCTTTTCTTTTTCAGTGAATGTCACTTTAAAGACTCTATACTTTCATTCTTTACATGATAAAGCACTGTCACTATTAAACTGATGGATAAAATTGGATGCCTGTTACTCGATGCAACTCTCACATGTAGTCATCTAATGAAAATGTTTTTAGAGGGGTCATATAATGTTGCTAAAAACAACATTATTTTCTGTATTTGGTGTAAAGCAATGTGTTTATGCAGTTTGAGGTTCAAAAAACACATTATTTTCCACATAATGTACATTAATGTTTCTCCCACTTTTCCGAAAAGCTCATCGTTCTAAAAAGTGAGGTGTGCTCTGATTGGCCAGCTATCCAATGCGTTGTGATTAGCCGAATACCCCAGTGTGTGATGAAAATGTTACACCCCTTACTTAGAAACCAGACCATTAATTTTCCTTAATAAAAATAACTAAATAGAAAAATGTATTTTCTAGTTTCTGCATGTTCTAATGAGTGAGATTGTTTCAAATCAAGAAATGGGTTTAGGTTGCCTGATGATAATAATATTATTAATATGAATATGATTATTACTATTATGTGAATGTGATTATCAATATAATCTGTGAAGAATTGTATAAGTTGGAAAGACCAAAGGGCATAACCAAGTATTCAAAGTGCCCCTTGGGGGTATTAAATACAGTTTTCCACTCATCCCCCTTCCTAATGCTGACCAAATGATTATATTACGTTACGTAGATCCAACTTGGTGAACAAAGATATGCCCTGCAGCCTCTCGAAGGCTGAAGACATCAAGGTTCAACCCTCGGTAATAAATACAAGGATGCAGGGAACCATCCTTCATGCTCACAAAAAGGAATGAAGGACTGATGAGTTTGGCTGACAGAGAATCAGAAATATATTTCTCCATGGCCTCCCTCTCCACAGTGGAAAGAGAGTATAATTTGCCCTTAGGCGGAGATGTACCAGACAATAAGTATATATCAGTCATACGGACGGTGCAGAGGAAGAGAAGCAGCCAGGGACTTACTGAACACTCCCTTCAGGTCGAGGTACTCCCTGGGCATGTTAGACAGATCTGTACGCAAAGTGACCCCCGGCTCCGCAGTATAAGTACAGTCATTGCGCTCTTCTGCACTCCTTCTCCTCCCGGGTGAGCTATGCCCACCTGCATGGGTTCCAGATCGAACGAGTGACTGACCGCATCACCTGAAGGGAAGACTGGATGGACCTCCATGTCTGGAACTCGACCTCACTGCACCAGAAGATTTCGACGTTGTAATCTTGCATCTACACAAATAGTGAGATCAATCAATCCATCCAATGTTCCAGGTAACTCCAGGGTGTATATCTCATTTTGGATGCGGTCGGCCAACCCATGCAGAAACATGTCCCACTGTGCCTCATTGTTCGACTTACACTCCGCAGCCAGCATCAGTAATTGAATGGAATAGTCATTAACTGTTCTGTGGTCCTGATGTAAATCTGCTAATGCTCTGGCTGCTTCCTTGCCTGCAATCAAAAAACTTCAAAAACACAATAAAAAACTTTCTTGAGTTTGGTGCTGAAAGTCTGGAAACACTCAAGTCAAGTCAAGTCACCTTTATTTTTATAGCGCTTTATACAAAATACATTGTGTCAAAGCAACTGAACAACATTCATTAGGGAAACAATGTGTCTATAATGCAAAATAACAGTTCATCATTGAATTTAGTGATGTCATCTCTGCTCATTTTAAATAGTGTCTGTTATTTTGTTATTTGAAATCAAGTCAACGATATCACTGTAGATGAAGTGACCCCAACTAAGCAAGCCAGAGGCGACAGCGGCAAGGAACCGAAACTCCATCGGTGACAGAATGGAGAAAACACTCTAAACAGTCATGTCCCTGCTCCAAAACAGTGGTTCCCCACAGCGCTGCTTGTCCAGATAGTAGGGTAATGAGAAAAGGTTAGGGTTACGGTTATTGGGAAATGATAGTCCTCTTGGACAGCAGCCAACCCTCCTCAACCTAGGAGCACGGATCCGAGCCATCCGTCCCACCTCATCTTTCATCATTCCAGCACCACTGTCTTGGGCAGCCACCTGCGATCTCTCCGCTTCTTCCTGCTGTCCAATCTCCACAGCACCATGACCTCCTCCCAGGATTGAGGGCTCTCCGACAGCATGTCCCTCCTTCCTTCCGGGTTTTCGGGTACCAATGTAACAAACGGTCATAGTCACAGCAAGAAGGAGGCAGGAACCGGTGAACATTCAAACAACTTATTATAAAATAAACACAAAAAATATTGCGACAGCCTTGATGACTGCCACGCACAAACAGAACGCAAAACAAAAAATAAAGTCCAGGCCTGGTCCTCTCTCATCTTTCACTGTTGTCACTCCTTCCGTTGCACAGATGTCATGCATTATCATTAACTCTACCAGCATCGCTCCATTCCCACGGATCTCGACCCCGGCCCTTTCGTCAAAAATATTTGGTGTAATTACGTGACTGTTGTAAATAATTCTGTTCAAAACAGGTGAAAGACACTGTAATCACACAATGGGTTTGGGATTGGGAGATTTTGTGGAATTTAGATTTTGAGCAGTGGGATGACAGTGTGATGCCACAAGGTGGTTACAGCTCATGTTATTATTATTATTACCATGTAAATAAGAAATTTCTCTATTGTCTGGGCCTTTATGGAGGCATTTTGTGTGGCTGGATTAATAGAGAGAAAGAGCCAGTCTGTTATTTCAAGATTCTAAATCCAGTCTCTCTACATACTGTAAGTTGCTTCCTGTCTCACTGCTGTGAACTTAGCTTTATTGCATGGCAAAAAAACAAGAATAACCTTGTCTTGCCAAAGCACTGACAGAGCCCATTGATCTAACGGCATTGATGAACGCTCCTGACAGCAAATGACAGTGCTCTGATCCAATGGCATACAGGCATCATCAGTTTGACAGTACTCTAGCCCAATGATGTTGGGGTCATATTTCAGGGTGACCATGCCAATCTTTATCACAACCCTGCTAAAATGTAGTAATGTAGTGCCAGTATGAGTGCTCATTGGTGCCCCTTCAGCTGGTAGCGACCTAGGCGAACGCCTAACTTGCTTATGCCTAGAAAAGGCACTGTTAAAGAGTGATGAACCAGGCAGAGGTCGGGGAAGGCGGTAGAGAATCAAACGCAGTATACACAATACAAAATCAGAAACGGAAGGAACAAATGCTAGGAAAAACGCTCAGAAATGCTAGACGGGGCTAAACAAGACTTTGCAATCATTGAAAGTCCAAATACAGAATATATAGGGGAGTGGTAACGGGGAACACCTGGTGGTGATTAGCCCTAAGCACGGGATTATGGGAGATGGAGTTGGTAATGGAAATGGACACCAAATACAAGAGTCCTGAGTGGACTCCAGATGATGATCGTGACACTAGTGTCATCAGATGGTTTGTCTTTGGTTGCCATGAAACCAGAGGCCTGTTCTGCCCTTTTGAGGTGTTAGTTGCATTTCAGGGGGAAGGGACCATAGACCCTCATAGTTGGCCCTTTGGTTAGATAAATATAAATATAAACAATATATCTGAGAAATAGTTTTGTGTATGATTTGTCCATGCTGGAGTTACAAATTCAATTTTCAAGGCAACACTAACGGCAAGGATTGTTACTGTCAAAGAAACCGAATTGTTCATAAGGTAATTATGAATTAATGAGACAGCAGAAACTTCAAACAACACTTCAATTCGTGGGAGGTGCCTTTAGTCTTTATTAGTCTTGATAAAGAGTGACTGTGTATAGCACTTTTAGAAGGATGCACAGAGAGAAAGACATTTCTTGTTTGTGGATTAATATGATTTGTTATTGTGAATCTTCTCCATCAAACTCAAAATAATGCAACTTTCATAGATCATGCTCATTATATCAGAATAGTTTCCATGGAGGTAATAAATGTGAATGATAGATTATCAATATAATCTGTGAAGAATTTTGCAACAACGGCAATTGTAACAGACATTGAAATGTAATGTTTTTTATTTTGTTTTATTTTGCACTGAGAGTTAAATGCTTTTGTAATTGTCATTGCTTTTAAAAATTATTTTTATATTTCAGTGAATTTGCATCAGGGAACTCCAAAGTCGTTCTAGAGTCATGACTCGCACAAATGTCACTTTCTTTACTGAATTCTACCTGCTGGGATTTCCAGGACTGCATCCACAGTATTATGGAGCTGTGGGAACCCTTTTGTTCTTTGTCTACTTGACACTGGCAGGAGGAAATCTCTTTATCATTTCATTTATTGTTTATGAGAAAAGCCTTCAGAAACCCTCCTATTTAATCTTCTGTAATCTTGCAGTGTCTGATCTTGCTTTTGGAACTGTCACGCTGCCTAAAGCCATTGCAAAATACTTTTTCAATAGCAGTGAGATACCATTTTATAGCTGCTTTGTGCAGATGTTTTTTGTTCACTGCTTAGGGTCTATTAACTCTTTCCTAATGCTATTAATGGCCGTTGATCGGTTTGTTGCAGTGTGTAACCCACTGAGATACTGTTTTCTTATTACAAATAAGACTATTTTATTGGCATGTGCAGTGATTTGGATCATCTGTATTTCATGGCTGACATTCATTGTTTATGATACCTTCATTGAGCCCTACTGTGATTCTAATGTAATAAGCCAAAATTACTGTGACCAAAATTCGATAATTAAACTGTCCTGTGGAGATGTAAGGTACAAAAAGTTTTTTTCATTTTCAGGTGCTATGTTTGTTCTTATTGGCCCTTTGATTTTTATTGTATTTTCATTTATTGCTATTATCAAGTCTGTTTTCAAAATCACAGATGTTCAGGCCCGTTATAAAACATTCTCAACTTGCACTCCTCAACTACTCATCATTTGTCTTTACTATGTGCCCAGATGTGTTGTTTATGTGCATGATGTGACAATAGCAATATCACCTGGCATTCGTGTTATGTTAATCATGTGGTACAGTCTTCTCCCACCTGTCGTCAATCCAATAATTTACTGCTTCAGAACCAAAGACATCAAAGATGCATTGAAGAAAAAAATTAGAGATAGGAAAGTGAACATGCAGATATGATGCACTAAAAATATTGAAATTGCTTTAATACAGTAGAGTGCATTGTTTACACTTTGCCCTGTTTAGGTATTTATATAATTGTTATTCTGGCTGTTCGTACACATAATGAGAATCAATGACATGTTTGTGAAATAGTGAATATTTTCCCTTGTGTACAAACAACTTTTTATTAAAAGTATATTTTATTGCCTCTTTCTTTATTTTTATTTTTATTTTATTTTTAGAAAGCACATTTACTTCTTTCTCATTTACAACTCTGTGTGTTTGCTGCTTAAAAACTTGAGTTGATACTTGCTCTGATCTGACCATAAACTGCAAGAAAGGCCGGTTGCACTAGCCTTATGTAAGTTACACCTTAGACAAGTTTTGACTTAAATGGGCACCAACGGTGCTTTACCACTGCGTGGTAAGACTGGGCTCGGTACAGCTCAGTACGATATGACACGGCTCAACTTGAAAAAAAACTTTTGAGTTCCGCGCTGCCCCATCAACTTCTCCCTGAATCCGCTCCTCTGCTATCAATGAGAGAAGCATAGGAAGCATAGGAACGTCTGTCCTTTCTCAACAGACAGAGAAACAGCCACTTTTGGGTTGTTAAAAAAGTTGTGCTCATTCAAAACAGTTGCGTTCGCTCCTTCACTGGCTGTCCTGCTCTAGCGGTTCTGTTGTTTCTGTCACAAGTTCAGTGACCAAGGTAGTGACATCAGCAGAGTTTACATGTCACATTTTGGTACGATACCTTTCACTTAGAAAAAGTACTAAAAAAATTACCAGGTACCAGGTAATGTACCCAGTAGAAAACCCCCAAAAGTGAACCGTTGTGCTGACATTTTATCCTACCTGTCAGATTTTACTACCAAGGTTTACTGCGCATGCACACATCAATATTGCATATTTTACACAATATTTTCTCATGCTGGACAACAATATTGAATGTATCTGCATTACTGTAAGGGTAAGTTTAGGGTCGTGCTAGGTGTAGATGTTTACAGGTAGCATTTTTCGTTGTCGAATTGTACTACCCACTGTTTTAATTGAAGGTAGCAAAATCTGACTGGGTTGGACAAATCGACAGAACATTGTACCATGCCATACCATGCAGTGGGAAAATGCCATAAGTTATAACTTATGCACTACTAAATATTTTTTGTGGTACCATTACACTTCATTGAAGTGTAACTTTACGAATAAACAAAATATTTATGTAACCGTCTGGTCAGGAGTAACGGTTGGAATAAAATAGCAGGCTGAGTGAACTGTATCAATATACTCTTTTATTTTTACCCGACAACCCTCAATCCTTTAGGCATATATTATGCTGCTGACATTTACACTCACATACATATATAGAACAATAGGGCTATGTGAATAAAAAATACTTTGTTTCTTTTTTAGTGCGCCATCTAAAGGTGCGTTTTGGTTCGTTTTGCTTATGTCAGATTAAATAATAAATAAATTACATTTCGTATGTTTTTATATTGATCCTTATTTTTTCAGTCAGTGGTCGTCTTTTGGACAACTGTCAAGTCAGCAATCTTCCCCATGATTGTGTAGCCTACAGAACTAGATTGAGAGGCCTTTGCATGTGTTTTCAGTTAATTAGCTGATTAGAGTGTGGCACCAGGTGTCTTCAATATTGAACCTTTTCACAATATTCTAATTTTTTGAGATACTGAATTTGAGATTTTCCTTAGTTGTCAGTTATAATCATCAAAATTAAAAGAAATAAACATTTGAATTATATCAGTCTGTGTGTAATGAATGAATATAATATACACTTTTCACTTTTTGAATGGAATTAGTGAAATAAATCAACTTTTTGATGATATTCTAGTTATAAGACCAGCACCTGTATATATACTTGACAGTTTGAGAACTAGATGAACCATTTTGCATTTAATGACTTGTATGATGAACTAAGTTTTGAGCCGTAAGACTATTGCACAGAGAAATACAATAGATTTTGAGCAAAATGACAATAACAACTGATAATGTAGGAGACTGCATACTAGTGTACATAATCAGTTGCATGAATGTACCAAAGTGTTCGCAACTTGTTCAAAAGAAAGAGAAACTTGTGTGCACAAGTCCCTAGATGATGTGGAGGTTGAACAAGTTGTTTTGAGATATAAACAAGTTGTTTATGTATATATAATTACAAGATATTTTATGAACACTGATGTGTAGAAATAATTATTAAACTATACAAATACTATTTAATTTGACTGTTTACCTCTTTAATGAGGCATTTATGTTCAAAGTTGTTTTTATTAAAATATAATTCTCTGTGTGATTACACAAGCCTATCTTTGGTCCCCCAATATCTCATCGTATTTATGTTTTAAATATTAATATATGAGAACTGACCACTAAATTAAGTGTTTCATAGTTTCATGGATCTGTCCATGTTGTGCATTATACTGCCCAGAGACAGGCAAGAAGACTAACCATCTATCTTTAGGTTTGGGCCATCTTTAGGTTTGGGCCTATTGGTACATGCCCAATATCTTCTACAGAGCCTCCAAACATACAAGAGTCATTATTTTGTTATATTGCTGTCAGATAGATGTTCAGATATTCATATCTTGTTGTCATGTCTTGTGTTTCATGGCTTTAGTTTTTCTCAGCTAGTGACAATCATCTTGCAAGTACATAGTTCAGGGTTTTAACTAAAAAATTATTTTAATAAGTTTTCAGTTCATTTAGTTTTTAACAACTGTATGAGATAATTCCAAATCTTTTCAAATATATGTTCAGCCAATGGACACAATCAAACACAAAATCATGTTTAAGCAAAGCTCACGTGGTCACACACGAGAGCAGTCAAACAATATGTCACTGTGTGGGAGGTTTCTTTTGTCTTAGCAACCGTCTTTATCTGATGGACACTGATACAGAAGATATCATTTCATTTGTTCTATATCTATGGTAATGCTTAAATGGTTGAAATCCCCCCCAAAAAGAAATAGATTAAACAATTATATACTACTATTTATGTTTTGCATTATACAGCTATGCTAATCACATATGGGCCTAAAATGGTTCAACTTGGCAATATATTCCTTAATATTTTTTATATAGTTTTGATATGTCATTATATATGATTTCCACTTCAATTTTTTTGTCCTTTTTTCTTTTTCTTGTAACGTCCATAAGCTGGTAACTGCGACGCTGTGGTAAAGTCATGACCCTCTCAAATGTCATTTTCTTTATTGAATTCTACCTGCTGGGATTTCCAGGACTGCATCCACAGTATTATGGAGCCGTGGGAACCCTTTTGTTTTTTGTCTACTTGACACTAACAGGAGGAAATATATTTATTATTGCATTTATTGCTTATGAGAGAAGCCTTCAGAAACCCACCTATTTCATCTACTGTATAGTTGTTTCGTGCAGATGTTTTTTGTTCACTACTTAGGGAGCATTAACGCTTTTGTCTTACTATTAGTTTCCATTGATAGGTTTGTTGCGGTGCGTAACCCATTGAGATATTGTGTTCCAGTGTTGGGGAACGTTACTTTTAAAAGTAATGCATTACAAGTGTGACCTAGGCTTGCTGGTTGTTATAAAATAGTCGACGAAATTGACTACGCCACCCACAAATTCTAGGATGTGGGACCCTAACAATGATCTAATCTCTTTTTTGTTTTTCTTTGAATCACACAGGTGGTTCAAATAAATGAACTAGAAGCCAGAGTACAAAAAGGGTTGCTTTATTTTCCAGAATGAGCAAAATTTTATCTTCTCTTAAGAGTAGAAGGACTTGGTAAAACCATCCATGACACCAAAGAAACCAATAAAAAAATAAACTAATTACAACAATTAAACACCACTCTGAATGGATTTAAAGTAAACCAAATTAATTTCCAAAAGAAATAACACTCCAAACAAATCGAAATCTAACAACATTCAATAAGAGAAACCAATCATTAGACTGATATTCACATTAATTAAACAGAGAAATCATACTTTAACCCAAAAGAAAACATAAGAATGGCACTCAAAATAACACCCAAATCAACCTAGAATACTAAAATGGGAAATATACCACATGGGAGGAAGAAAAAAAACAAACCCAAAAGTCAAACCCAATCAAAAAAATATAAAGAAAAAAAATCAAACCCAATCAAACCATTATACGTAAAACACACAAATCAAACAAGGCCTCCCAATACAGCACTATACCATTCAAATAAGACAGGCAGATCCTGCAAAATGAATGCCACAAATCAAAAAAAACAAAACAACCAAATCCCAAGTTTGGTGGGGAAAAAAACGATGGCCACTTGCCAAAGAAGGTTTTGATGTCCTGTAATTAAAACCATTTAAATTTTATTACACACCACATTCTACATTTGACAATCAAGAAAATACTCACGTTGCTAATGTATTAATGCTCCTTTAAAGGATACTTAAAGTGTATAAGTCTTTAAAAAACTAGCTTAATCATTACTTACGTCCAGTGGTCGTAACAAAGCGCAAAATGACAAGTGCACTCTGCTCTCACCTCGATTATTAAAACCGGAACAATCCTAAAACACATTTACTATGGTAAATGCGAATCTTACTACCAAGCATCTCCTTTACGATAAACATGATTAAAACAACAGGTTTACTCACTCCGAGTTTTCGGACACAATAGGTCAAGCCGTTCCTTCAACGCGCCAGCAGAGGAAGAAACACAAACTCGCTCACCAAGCGTAGAACGAGAGCAAACGCTGTTTCCTTGACGCCCGCGAGACTTTATACGCCACCTACCCATTACGTCATCTACCTACCTAACCGCACAACATACTCATTCCGGTTACACAATATTGCGTTACTCCCCAAAAAAGTAACTAATTACGGTACTTAGTTACTTTTTATGGAAAGTAATGCATCACGTTACTTTTGCGTTACTTTTAAATATGAGCAGGGCTTGATTGTTTTTAATATAAGAAGTTCTATTTATAGCAAATGTAAAAGCCCTTTCACACCAAAAAGTGTAAAGAATAAACCTCAGGCTGAAGGAAAAGTAAATTCACGTCTGTACAGTAGCACACAGGGGAAGAAGATTCAACACTCTTCAGCAATAAAAAAAAACAATGAAGCACAATTGTTAGTTTATCTAAAGTCACTTTTGCTTATAAGTATGGTTGAACTGGATCATCAAAGGACAGCAGCAAAGTTAATAAAATGGGATTAGATACACTTGTGTTATTTAACATTTAATTATTGCAGGTTTGTGTCATATTTTAAGTTTGTATTTGACTGTTTTAATTCATTTTGATGAATACTAACTCTAAATTCTTTTGTGAGTAGGATGAATTAATACACATTCACATTTAGTCTAGAACTACATCATGTTCACACAGTGCACACAACGCCTCTGTACTTCTGATTTCTCTCAGTATGGGTACTGGAGACTTGTCAGTCAATAAATGGAAAAACAAAGAAACTGGCGTTACTTTTTTGAAAAAGTAACACAGATATTTTCTTGTAAATTAAAAAGTAATGCGTTACTTTAATAGTTACTTGAAAAAAGTAATCTGATCACGTAACTCGAGTTACTTGTAATGCGTTACCCCCAACACTGCTGTGTTCTTATTACAAACAAGACCGTTTTTATTGTATGTAGCATGATTTGGGCAATGCTGAAACCTCTGATAGCAGTCATTGTTTATCATGCCTTCGATGAGCCCTACTGCAATTCTAACATAATAACTCAAAATTATTGTGAAAGAAATGCAGTAATTAAACTCTCTTATCGAGACATAAATCAGAAAAGGCTGTTTGCATTTTCCTGTGCCATGTTTATTCTTTTGAGCCCTTTGATTTTTATTACATTTTCTTTTATTGCCATCTTCACATCCGTTTTCAAAATCTCAGACATCCAGGCTCTATATAAGACATTATCAACTTACACTCCTCAGCTTTTTATTGTTATTCTGGATTATGTCCCCAGATGTGTTGTCTATACATTTGATTTGACAGCTGCATTCACTCCTGACCTCCGGATTATGTTAACTATGTGGTACAATCTGCTTCCGCATTGTTTCTTGCCGTTCACTTGAACATTTGAAAGAAGTTTATTTCTTTATTTTATTAAAAGCATAACTAAGAAAACATAAAATAAGTGAGAGGTGCTAAATATTTTAGACTATTATATGCTTCATTGTATGGAATGAATGAATTAATGAATTAATTAAAAAATACTTAAAGTCTTTACAATCAATTACTGATCACATGATCATGACAACTTCCTAAAAGTGATGGCACTGGCATATCTTTGCAGATTCAGTTGCTACATTTCATTTGGAACAGTTTGGGGAGTAATAAGTTACATTTAATTAAATTACGTTATTTAATCACAAAACAGATGTCATTTTAATCAGTTACAGTTACTGAGAAATTAATTAATAATTAATTAAATTACAGTTACTTATGAAAATGTTAACGATTACAAAGGGGGTTACATCTGATTTTTTTTCACACACCCACATACAACTTTAATTTATTTCTTTCATAAACTGCAGTGACTGCTGTAAAATATGAGACACCAATGTTTCAGGAGTTTTTAAAGAACACAGAATATGACACGTGCTTATTCAATAACTGCTTTTATTTCCTATATGGGTTTATTTATATGTTTTTTATGCATTGTTAGATGCCAGTGTTTCCTGTCATGGTTATGTAATGGTTTGATTTAAAAAACAGTATCATAGCTATTAAACTATTTCTTGTTTTGACTGTGGCTATGCTTTAAAATTGAATTATAATAATCTTAATTCAAGTGATGAAAATTTTTGAAAGTCTGACAGTAATCAGTGTTGAGTAGGCCTACTACTGTAAGTTTGAAAATAATTAATAGTTGAAAATATCTAGAGAAGTAATCAAAAAATAATATCAGGAATTTCATTTCTTAATCCACGTTTTGGTGAACCATTTGGCACGTTGAACCATTGGCCTATGCATTGGCTTTGAAGTGTCGCTGGACAGACCGATTGGTGTATGACATCAAAGTACTGCGAGAGTGATTCAAAAGCACAAGGTCGTCTGCTCTCTAAGCTCTTGCAGTTCTTTGATGTCACACACTGATCGGTCTGATGGTGATGATCCGCTTCAGGTCGAACAAGCCTAATGATTCAACCATTCATAAAGAACCCTTTACTTCACTCCTGAATGAATCAGCCATTTGAACGAATCAAATGAATGAATAAATGACTCCATGACTTAATCATTAAGACATTTACCTCCACCTTCTGGCAGTTTTAGTTTACTATTTAGAGTATCATTTCATTAAATAAATAATTTAATATTTTCATAGTAATAATAATAAAATTAAGTAAATAAATCATTAAAGTGATAGTACACCCAACCAAAAATGACAATTCTGTCATAATTTACTCACATGGCCCAAAAGAGTAGAATTTTTTAATAAATTTTATAAAACTAAATTACTGAGCCTACGTTTTGTAATCTCTGTTTGATGCTTTACACAACAATGACTTTAAATTATCTTTTGGGAGTAATTTGATGTGCCATTAAGTCGATTAATTAATCACCACATCATGTAATTAATTAGATTTTTTTTTTTTAATAATCCAATTTTTTAAATTTTAAATAAACCAGCCCTAGTAGTTAAATTACTTAAATAAAGTTACTGAAATAGTTACACTACTTGTTGCATTTTACATGGACTGTGCCTTGGCCCTTAATGGTGCACAAATTAAATTCAACTTTCAATGAGAATGCATGTCTGATAGGTAACATAACCAAAATCACCTCTGATGTTATGTGGAAAGTCATAGAGTTGTTGCATACTAATAGTATATATGCAAAGTAAAATAAATAAAATATGACAGCTTATTTGAAGAGTCCATCTAAGCACCAAACATGTCTCATGATGTTCTTTTTACAGAGTTGCACTGGACAGAAGAGTTTCACTCCCTCCAAATGTAAAACCTACTTAAGGTTACTGTGAAATATTTATGAAGCCACATTTTGTATTAATTAATTATCTTTGCATATGATATATGTTTTTGTACTGTAATATTTACAAGTTGATAAACTGATTTTTATCTTCATTTTTGCTTTTTTTTTTTTTTTTTGGTATCCAGACCAGTTGTTTTCTGCAGGATTTTTTGAGCATTGGCAGTCACCAACTCCTCTCAGATCCTTTTCAGATCCTTTTCAGATCCTCCAACCTTTCATAAACCAAGAATGTTATGAGATTGATCTAGAAGGTGTCTTCATTTTCACAATACTGTATGAATGAGCATGTACACAAGGTGTATAGTAAACAAATACCCAGATACAAAATATAGTTATTCCAATCAGTATAAAAACACAGTTCACCTCATCTTTGAGATTTTATTGATTATGAAACTCATAGTTGTGCTCCATAAAACCCCTGGAATCGGTCATGATCTGAGAGTGTAGGATATAAGCAAATGAAATATTAAAGATCTGACAACAGATGGCGCCAATGTAACAAAATTATTATGCTCTTCAAACACTGTTTTACATACAGATATAAACAATATTGATGATTAAGTCGCTATTGGTAAATGTACAATGTTGATTCATCAGTATTTCACTGGTCTGATTTTAAACTGAATTAAAGTATATGAATAATAAATAAACAGTCTACCTTGTTTTTAACATTATTTTCTGATGTTTTCCTCTTGATTTGGCTGATGGGTCGGTAAGCTGGCTATGCCACACATGTGTCACACAAGTGTTAAAATATTCACATTTAACTAAATTAATTTATTAATATTTCAATTGAACAGTCAACGGTATCAAAAGGTAAGAAGGTAAAGGCCTTCCTTGTTTCCTAAAGCAAAGCCTGACATTTGGAAGGCTCTGGTGGGTGGCGGAGAGAAATGAAATGGCCACTAGATGGCTAATATTTTTCTCTATATTTGATCATACCACAAGATGTCACTATTAGTTTGGGTCAGTGTTGCGATTAACTATATATTTAAAAAAATATTAAAGTAGTTTCAAATCGAATTTAAAACCCAGAGGCACTTTCTTTGCTTCACTGCTTTGTCAATTGCAATCAAAAGGCTCCATTAACCACATTATTCAAACTGATTAGGGTCTAATAACCATCAACTGCGTCCCTCAAGCGCCCTCTGGTGGATCTACAACAGTCTTGCCTTATTTTTCTATCCTTCACCTTTAAAAATAAAGGTACGTCATAATGAACCTTTTTGTCTAAATAAATGATGTCATAAAGAACCTTTCATATCTGAATAACCTTTCTGTTTAAAAAAATGTTGTTTTTTTGTGGCAAAAGAAGGTGGTTCAGGTTATAAAAAGGTAAGAAAGAGTTGGAACCTTTGGCAGAATGGTTCTTCTGTGGCATCGTTGCGAATAACCTTTTGAAGCCGCTTAATTTTTAACAGTGTTGAGGTGGGGGGGGGTTCCCATCTTCCATGTATTTCACTTAATTTTAAGCAATTAATAGTAAATTAGACCGTACTGCTTGGTTTACAAATTATAGCAAGTTTAATTATTTATGCAAGCATAAATATTAGAAGTAATTTAACCCAAAAATGCAGTTACAATGCTTTGAGTAGAATATATTGCCATTTTTATTTTGTCCTTTCTAGCAGTATTGGTCCTTGTAGAAGACATCAAGGTGAAACCTGAATAAGATGACATCATCGATGCGTGTAGTAATAGTAAACAAAGCAGTTACACATGACGGCCTCAGGGTGTCGCTCTATTTACATATTCCACAATTGCTTATTTCAGGTCATTAACCAAAACATTTAGATTTTCAGGTTACGTTTATGCTGTCTGATAAGAGACTGTCTTAAATCTTAATTTTTGACATGTTCTATTACACAACAGCCATTTGTATGCCAGAGCTTAATGCAAAAATGTTGAAGATCTATGTGTGAAGCAACTTTATGATCTATATTGCACATAACTAGACACATCAAAAACTTTCAGAGTCCCAAAAGTGCTAAAATGTTTAATCGGCTAATGCAGATCATTTCTTTTGATATTGCAATATTAAAGAACCAGTTCATAATACAACGCATACATCGACCAATTACACTTCTTAGATGAGGAAGAATCGCTCATCATTGATACAATCACTGCAGATATTATGCACAATCGCAGTCAATACAGTAGCTATGGAAGAAAAAAAAACAGGACAGTTTTCTAAAAAAAAAAAAGGAAATGTTTACTTCAGACACATTCTTAGATGTCAAACAAAGCTGCATTCTTGTAATTAGAGTGGTATTCAAAGTACAGTTAAAGGACCTTATGACGGCAAATACGAAAAATATTTTTAAAAACTAATATGATGCACTACAGATCTACAGAAACCAGATAACTGTGCTATGCAACTTCAGAGAAACAGTTCAATTCATATCATTCAACCATAAACTGTTCCTGGCAAGAACTACCACTAACGGAAACAAAGATAAAAAATCATAAGACTGAAGACACATAGTGTTAACTTTACAAAAGGAGAACAACACTGTACATCTTAAAAACATTGCATATACACAGCCTAACGATTCTTGTGTCTGCTGTATTACGCTTGAAGATGTGAATCGTGTACAATTGGGTTTATGGCATGAACAAGAACCTAGGCTGCTACATCAGTAGCTGATCTACTCATCATCCTCCTCCTCGTCGTCTTCCTCCTCCTCCTCTTCTTCTTCATTTTCATCCTCATCATCATCCTCCCCACCATCTTTTTTGGA
Source organism: Carassius auratus (assembly GCF_003368295.1). NCBI lineage: Eukaryota > Metazoa > Chordata > Actinopteri > Cypriniformes > Cyprinidae > Carassius > Carassius auratus. The sequence continues at coordinate 4,611,382 of NC_039257.1, read as the reverse complement.
CAAGCCTGCGATTCCCTTTGTGCGGTATAGGGCAATATCCTACAGAAGACAAAAAAACATTAATAAATAGGTCAGGGTGCATCTACAGTGTAGGAAGTTTGAGAATGTTTAAAACTGTTCAAGACGGAAAGACAAAAGGAACTTTACCTTGTCGTACTTCTCCTTAAGCTTTGCTGCTTTCTTCTCATAGGGCTGCTTCACCTCAGCCGCTGAGCTATTCCACATTTCTCCAAGCTTTTTGGCAATGTCTCCGATGGAGAGACCTGGGTTCTCCCCTTTAATCTTAGGGCGGTAGTCACCACAGAAAATGAAGAATGCTGACCTGGGATAGGGTGGGGTTCATTAAACCAAACTATCTTGAAATATGTTATATTTTCAATAGGAGTGCATGGAGTGAACATACGGTGGTCTTTTAGGCGCGTTGGGATCCTTAAATCGCCTCTTCTTCTCACCCTTTGGTGGGATGTAGTTCTTCATTTCTCTCTCATAGCGAACCTTATCTTGCTTGGCCATATCCTCAAACTTGCCCTTCTCTTTAGCAGACATTGTCTGTTTAGAATGAGAAAAGGCTGCATCAAAAAGTGCAACGTACAATAAAGAGCAGTTTTTTCCCAATAAGTTTAAGAGCACAACATTTCCATAATAACACGTCATAATATTTATCAGCGTTTTTTCAGAACCTTCAGTACCTTCCATCGCTCTGAACACTTCTTGGAGAATTCAGAGAAGTTTACAGAGGCTTCGGGGTGTTTCTTTTTGTGTTCTTCACGACAGGTTTGCACAAAGTAGGCATAAGAGGACATCTTTCCTCTGGGCTTCCTTGGATCTTTACCCATCTTTACCCTCTGGGGAAAAAAAAGATATTCTCAAATAAATGAAACTGTCACGCTATACTCTTTTTTTGCATTTTGGATTTTTTTACATGCATTTTTTAATTTATGTTGATGCTAACACTTCCCAGATGTATGTAATTATATATATATATATATATATATATATATATATATATATATATATAAAGATTTTTGTATTTTATTTTTTATATATATCATTATTACGTAGCGAGGCACATAATGAATCAGTATGATAAAACGTGCAGTTAAATCACATTATTGAAATGGACAGGAAGATGCACAAAGACCGCCTCAAGTTCAGGGTGAAAGACAAGGACATCCTCCATTTCGTGAATAAAAAACACATATTTAATGGGTTAATATTCATGCCCACATTTTTTTCCTTCTTTTTTTCTCCTAAATGTGTATTTTCCATCAACTGAAGATTGTTGGCAGCATCGCCCAAGAGCGGGCAGATATATTACATAGGGCCCGCCTTAAAATGCCTAAACAGTGCAACAATAATATTTCTTCTTCCATTTTGAAAAAGCCGTCTTCATGAGAGAAAGTCCCCTTCAATTGTCTCCTCCCACATTCCTGGGTAATTTTGAGGACCCAAAATCACCGCACTTCGTCCGTTTCTCGCCCCTGGCCCGCCGCTTTCCTATATCATCGCCTCCCCCTATGGAAGAAGTCCCTCTGTATGGACACAGTGTCTGTAGCTATAAGCGCTGTGCAATGGGAGTTTCGCTCTCGTAAGCCCGCCGTTCAACTGGAGCCACATGAGCACAGCTAGCAGAGCCAACATGGCTTCCTCACTCTCTCCCTTTATGTCTGCCAGCCAGAGCCGCATACACACAACACCAGCGGTGTGAAACAATATAAATAGAATATTAACCCCTCTTTCTTACTCGCTTTTCCTTGGAAAACACCAGAGTTCACTCAAATAGACAATCTGGCTTTCGTACGAGATTAAAAAGCAGCGCGAACGAGCTTGGCTGAATTATGTTATTAGTTTAGTTGAATGGCGCTTACACCCCGTCAGTCTCCATCCCCCGCCACTCAATGCAAGTATCCTCCGCAAGCCAGCCATATTATATTACTGAACACGGCCGCACAACGTCCCGTTCTGAAGGGCAAGGGAGAAAATGCACAAAATTACTAGTAGCGTTACATTCCCTCGGGACTGGTAAATTTATTTTAGGTGTTATTTTAGTCACGCACGTCACTGTCTCACACAATAACAGCTTTAACTGAGACCCCCAAAAAGCTAACTGCTTTAGCTGGGATGGCTACCTGACAAATATTACAACCCATTTCATTGAAGAATGTTAGAATAAAGTTACTGTCATTCCAAAAGGAAAATCAATATTTTTTTATCTTCAGAAGATATTTTCAGTCAGGACATTTCAATATGGTAACGTTACTAAGCGCATTGACTGAACGACTGGTGAATAGATTCTGACACTCTGCCTTCACTAAATACCCAACTGCCAAAGAGAAAATAGGTTGGAAATATACGGGGGAAAAGAGGTAATTTAGGCCCTGACAAGCATATTTTTGCAAAACTCACCAGCGTTCTCTATTTGCAGACTCTGTGGATGCCTAGATAATGGGGCTTTGAAGTACAATAACACCGATGCGCGCTCTTCCAAGTGCGTGCAGAACCCTCCGCTCACGAGAGACAGGGTATACAGTCAAGAATCCTATTGGCTACCACCAAGTCTTGAGCGTCTGTGATTGGCTGTCAGCACACCATAGCCGCTACGAGAGCTGATGTGTGGTTGGCTGTTCATCGGCGAAACGTCATATTTTTTCAACGGCGCGTGAATATGAAAAACCACCCACTGATACAAGCAGGGTACTTACTGTAGTAACGTTACATGTAAGCAGAAAGTTGTTGTTTAAGTAAAGGTTTCATATTGTATAACGAATATTTGCTTTGAATACATGGTATTTCAATGATTTCACTGCGCGTTAATAACTGTAGGAAGAAAAAAAGATGAAAAGTGTATAACAGTACTAACAGTGCATACTTGTACACTTCCTACTACTATATTTATTGAACGTTATGAGTTTTGCAAAGTACATTAATGTCATTCTGGATAACAGATTAGGAACGCTTCAATAGCATTTCAGTGAGGAAAAAAGACGCCGCTCGAGCATTTCTGGTGGGTACACAAAGCACATGTACTGTCAGTGTTTATCATTTAATTGTATATTCGCATGTCACACGTTCATCACACACACACACACACACACATAATAATAATAATGTAAATATTGTATTTTATTTTGCCGGTTAATTCGGTTCTGTTTAAAATCGCACAAAGGCTAAATTTGACCCATGCACGGAATGTCCATTCAACAAACCTTGGCCGAGTTAAATATAAATTAATGAATAAATCCAATGATTTTTTTTTTTTTTTTTCAAAATAGTATAACCAGGATTTAATAAACATAAATCACCTGAAATTTATGACTTGAAAAATCCTGAAAGAACAACATAGAAAATAATGAATAGGCCTATTATTAATATTTTATTCCTCATTGACAACATTTATCGTAGTGAACATATCAAAAACACTTTTTTGTTGTTGTTTTTAAAACAGAAATCGGACAATACTTGCTATGTAGGCTGCGTTATAATTGGTTCTTTTATTTTCTTGAGAGGCTATATGTATTATTTTTCAGATAAAATTTTCATTTGTTGCTTATGTATGTTTTTGTGATCTTGAAATGCACCATGTTTTCCACTGAGCGGCGCTACGCCCTTATAAAATCAAACTAACTCCTAGGTTGAGGAGAAATCTTAAAGAATGATTTTTTTCTGTTTCTCTAACGTTAACGACCCTTTTAGCACTTTTTACTAAGGGGGAAAACGTGAGAAAATATACAGATCTCATGGACTAGTATAATCCCAATTTCTTTTTTTATTGCAAGATTTCTTCTATAGATTCATCTCATCTATTCCAACTCCAAGATGATATTTTATTATTATTATAACTATTATTATTTCAGAAATGTGATGCAAATGTCAGAAGCATGACTCATCTAACTTTTTTACTTGTTTTAAACACAAGGGCAATATCTATAGAAGTTCATGTGCACTGGTAGATTCGGTGGGAGCAACTGCAAGTGATAAGATTTCAGCAGGAAGCCTGTTTCAAAGACAGCTTGCATAAGGTCTGCCACAGCATCAAGAAACCAAACAAACAATCCACACACAAACCAGGTAAACAGCATATATTGTAATTTGCTGTGTTTGTTAACTTGTTGATGTATAATTTGAAAGTGTGTGTGTGTACTGGGACCGTCAAGCTTCAAAAATTACTTGGGAAAAATAAGTCAAAATAAGGTTTGAAAAAACATTAGGGTGAGTAAATGATGGTTATAATGTACCATACTTGTTGCATGCTGCAGATCAAATGAAATGTTTTAGTGGCAGTTCTCCTCTTCAGAACCATTTGACTGAGAAGGAGATCCAGAAGCCTCTAAGTGCTCAGTACAGGTCGACCTACAGGATGGACTTTCTTTGATTACCTCAAGGTGTATTTTAGGAATTATTGCACAGACATTCGTTTATACATTTCAAAGCCATTTGAATCTTAATTCAAGGTCTTGTGTTTCCAAAGGAAACAACTATCGCTATGGGTACAATACACTGCATGATATAGCAGCGAGGGGTATTGGTAAGCTTCTACTAAACTGTTACATTTCTGTTTGTGTGCATTCGGGATGAAAGACCAAACTACTTTGTTTTAAACTGATATGACAGCCAACCCTTCCAGTAGCCTAGACACATTGTAAACACAAAGGAGTAGACTGTACACAAAATGGTCAGATTTAAAGGAATAGTTCACCCAAAAATGAAAGTTTGCTTAAAATTCACTCACCCTTTGGCCATCCAAGATGTAGATGAGTTTGATTCTTCAAAGGAAAAATATGGAGAAATTCAGCATTACCTCACTTGCTCACCAATGGATGCTCTGCGGTGAATAAGTGCTGTCAGAATGAGAATCCAAACAGCTGACAAAAACATCACAGTAATCCTTAATGTGATTAAAATCCTTAGGAGTTAATCTGGCAGTTAGTTAACAATTACAAAGAAACCCTTGATAATTATTAATTTATTCCTAACAAAACACTAATATAAAGTATGGTACACAGATGAGAGAAGAATAACACACTTTCCTTTTCCATTTTAGTTCCTACAGTGATTCACCGTCATATTAATAACCAGGAAAACAGCAAACTGGAGACCACCTACAATAAATATTTTGGAGGTAAACATACCGATGTCTCGTCAATGCTAAAAAACAAACCCACCTCAGACATTTCAAGTTTTTTTGGAAAGTGCATAAAATGACATTTTGCATATTTTTTTTACTCCTTATTTTAAGATTTAAATCTAAAGCAAATTAGATTGGTAATAGCAAGAGTTGTGATATTATGTTAGAGTATCCTACTGTGATATTGCTTGAGAAACAAATTGACATATATATAATTCCCAAAGTATAACATTTTACTGTAAGTTAATGTTTATGGATGTAAGGTGGAGAAGAACAATGGTTTATTGGTGCAAACCCCTTCCACACTGGTGAGGATGTCAGCCTGGCCTGGACCTTTATAAAGATGCCATTTTGAACCATGAAAAGCTATAGAATATGTGTGCATTGTTTAGGCTTCTGATTTTCTTCCAAAAGAAAGTGCATTGCTTCTTTTTAAAATGGCCTTTATGCATCTTCAAATGGTGTGTTTAATAAAACACTGACAGTAAACTGATAATAAGCATAAATAATTTTTACTATACGCTGTTCAAGCCTCATTTGACAAAAACATACATAAATTGTTCATGTTTTTTTGGGGGTTTGGGGGGGTGTGGGGGGGGGGGGGGTAATGCATCTCTTAAGGCTCTATTGGTTCTGAGAATAGATATTTTAAGTATCTAATAAAGACCTTACATATAATGTGAGGGGACCTACTGATTTAAGTTAGTTTTAATTCAAAGTAAATACCACAGATATCTCTCTGATGTAGTCTAAATTTACTGTAAAACGAAGACTTGAAGAGTTTAGAAGAAAATCAGTTTATGGCGCACTGACTTCTTTTTTTTTTTTTTTAGCTTGATCAATGTGGTATTAAATGTGGCTCTCGGCACCATTTTATGTGTAGCCACACAACTCTGTTTTGTGTTTCAGGTAACCTGAGACTCAGGTGTGCTTTGTCTCTATGCTCGGGGAGATCTGTACGCAGCCATAGCTCATGCAGCAAAACAAGAAAGCAGCCTCTAAGGAGAACGAAAGCCAAGCCAAGAAGACGAGAGACTCTCTCAGATCTCTGCAGATATGCCGCTAGGCAGGAAAATTCGGGCCTCATCTGCTGGAGCCCAACTTGAGACCCATAACAAGCCCAGGTATTCTACTTTATTCTTTTTTTTTTATTGATCTATATCTTGACAAGGCTTCTTGTTCCCACATTTAAGCATTTAATTTGTTTAGTGCTACTTTGAAACAGCTTCTGATACAGAGAGTAATTTGTTCTGCTTCATGACTTTCGTCTTGGTATGAGGACTATGTTTCGTACCACATTGGTTTTCGGCCATTTTCCAGCATCTGACCTTGAAGATCACTCCTCCTGTTGTTCATAGTGTTTACTGTTGCCAGGGAATAAGGAAGATGGCTAACACTGGTGCCATGCTGGGACACTGTACCAGTTTTGTCCTTGAGGATTAATTATTTTTTGTTTTGACAGACAAATATGAAGATTTAGCTTGACTCTAATTTGATTTGGCTTAACTCACCCTTGGCTTCACTTTACAAAATTAAATTTAGGAGGTGTAAAGTTTTTCTTGAGAGTAAACTCTCTACTTGCCTTTGTTTATTTAGAATAGCATGGCATACAACAACATATGTGACCCTGGACCACATAACCAGTCATAAGGTTATTTTTCGAATTCGGAATAAATAAATAATAAATAAGCTTTCCATTGATGTATGGGTTGTAAGGATAGGACAATATTTTTCCAAAATACAACTATTTGAAAATCTGGAATCTGAGGATGCAAAAAATTGCCTTTAAAGTACTTAGCAATGCATTATACTAATCAAAAATTAAGTTTTAATATATTTACAGTCAAAAATTTTGACCCATACAATGTTTTTTTGGCTATTACCTAAAATATACCCAGGCGAATCAAGACTGGTTTTGTGGTCCAGGAACACATACATGATATCCAATATATTTTTTTATATATATATATATATATATATATATATATATATATATATATATATATATATTTTTTTTTTTTTTTTTTTTTTTTTTGTCATAACAAAACAGATGTTTTATTTAATTTTATGATATCAAACTGTATATAACTATATATATAACTATATATATAACTATATATATAACTATATATATATATATATATATATATATATATATATATATATATATATATATATATATATATATATATATATATATATATATATTATGCAGTATTTCAACAGAGTTTGGACCAGTGCATGGAACTGCTGGACAGAAGCGGGTCACAGGGTACAGACAGCAGATTGACAAGGTGCTTCATTCTTGCGAGTCTGTCTTCAGTTATTTAGACTCGACAGAGAGGAGCCAACAGCTTCCCGATTGGCTAGAGAGAGAGCTTTTGAGGCAAGAACCCAGACGACACACTCTTACCCTGGGAGATGTTGCTAAACTCAGCATGCGTCAACGCTACAGAGAAGATCCTGCCGGCACCCTCTATGGGCTCAAGGTACAAGTCAAAGGGTCACGCTTGTGCAGCGTCTGCTGCTTGACTGCATATCCCAGCAATTCTATTCCACCTAGATTGAATGGCAAACTTGCCCAGCATCATGCCAAGGTATGCAAATGAAATGTTATAATGATATGAGGAGGTTGGTCAACTGAACTTAGGTACTCCTCGAATCCATAATGCATTTTAAATAAGAGTCTAATGCAGTGCTTTAATATGTAAAAAAAAAAAAAAAATGTTTTATTTAAATTTATATTAACTCATATTTAACCCCACCCCCTCCTCAACTGACTCCGCCCCTCCCATGATTCTAATCTTATTGTTTAGCATTTTTCAAACTCGTTGTTCTAACTGACCCATAAACAGACCATAAAGCACCAACTTAAGGTATGTTACAAGGTGTAACGTTACATATCTTTTAATATCTGTTCTTAACCATATCATATGTTGTGTAGACAAGCCATTTATTCTTCAATAAGCATTTTCTTTTTTTTATGTGGATATAACAATTGCCATTTTAGTCAGACTCCTTTCAATCACCTGTCCTCAGGGTGTCAGTGGAGTATAAAGGATTACAAAACCAAATCATGAACCTTTGCTTGAAATGACATTTTGAATCTAGTACAGAATCCATTAATTCTTTAGCTGGATGACCTTTGGATGGGCAACCATTGCAGAGTAATTTGTCATGACTACCGATCGGATGAAATGACACAGTAGAGATGCATCATTTATTTCAACAGAGTGCTTGAACTTGCACCCTAGTAAGCAAATCAATTACTTTTTCCTTATCAAGCCCAGAATTGTTTGTGCTGGAGGTAATTTGCCATCTGACTGCACACTGAAATGGGCATGAAAGTAATAATCTGTATTTATCACTGTAGAAGAGCAAGTAACTACAAGAAGGGACACTGCTAACTACATCTTTCAGTAGTGTGACAGTAGCTCAGCTGTTTTTAGGAATTGAAATGTTCATGTTGCTGTTTAACGCTGTCAGACTAATTGTTTTTGTGGCAAATATATTACTTATTATCAATTCCTAGGCCAAATGGAGAGGTTAATTTACTTTGGGTTCCCTCTGCAATGTCCTATGTTTTTTTAGAATGATGATTTTTAATTTGTGAGTAAATTGAGGTCTGTGATTACTTGAAGAAACTTTTCAGCCTCGAACTTGAATTTTGAAACAGCTGTTTTTTGTTTTGTTTATTAAACTTAAAGAAATAGTTCTCACTAAACATTTAAGTAGCTGAAATTTTAGTCACCCTCAGGCAATCCAAGATGTAGATGAGTATGTTTCTTTATAAGGAAATAGAGAAATGCCCTTGTTATTTGCACAGAAAATGAATAATTTAATAAAATATAATTATTGTAATATAATTTTACATATAAACACTATAAAATCCATTGTAAGTTCATAAAGATATACTCTGTGTGTGTATTTCATCATCATATTACAGCCTATAATTTCTTTTTTCATGGTGGATGGTTTGACTGGCATGTCATCTTTTTGATTTCTTGCACACAGCAGTCTGTTGAAGCAATTGGCTTTTGCTCCACAACATAATTAAAGGGCATCATTTTGTAACAAAGTCATTTCAATTTCAAGTGAATTCATTAATGTAAGGAGCAGAATGTGACTGCCGAAAACCAGCAGCTGTTAATTTTTTGACATGCTGGAAGGTGCTTTTTGATCATCCAACAAATGTCTATGTTGAATTATCATCCACCATTGATGTTCTTCTCTGTTTATCCCCTCTGTAGTTCTCAAACAGAGTTAATACATTTTCCTTCAAACTCACATGTTGTAAGGATTTGAGATTTAATGTACTTTTACTTTCCAATATAGATTGAGCAGATGGTGTCCATTCATGATCTAAAGCACATTAAACTGGCTTATGATGTAAGTATTCAAAATATTTGGATTACTTTGAAATCTTAAATAACTTTACAAAAAGTGTTTTTTCTTAATTATGTTCTCTTGTGCAGGAGTTTGCAAAGGCTGGCATTTATATGCTGGATTATGAAGAATTCCAGTCTGTTGTGAAAAAATGCCCAGGATTGAAATCAGTTGTAAGTATGATTGCAACCACTGCCTTTCTATGATGAATTATCTTTTTTTGCTGTCTGCAAAATAATGTACTGGGAGATTTCGTTTAGATTTATTCAGTTATAAATTGTTGCTGATGTAAAAGGATTAATGGAGGCCCAAGGCCTAAAATCTTTATCATATGATTGTACAATCTTTCCTCTCTCACTGTCTTCCCCCCCCATTTCTTTGGCCTAACACTTTTCGAAATGTCACAGAACGATTGTCAAATTCAGCAGCTATTCATGAAGATCGATTACACTGGCGATGGCAGAATCGAGTGGGTATGAATAATTCACTGTTTCCCCTTTAAATCTCAAACTTGCTCTCATTTAATAAATGAAGAGATGATTTGTTAAATGCAGTTGAGTTTTTGCACTTGAAAAACCTTTGAGCAAGTTGTCAAAATGGGTCTAATTCACTAACCCTTACATACAGACATATTTGTGTATAAAAACTGCGTACCACAATTCAGGTGATTTCTATTTTCCAAACGTGTAACTTGTAATGAATACAAACCAGTATTATTATTATGATATTAATATTAAAATATGATATTATTCTTTTAGTCACAAATATGTGCGATTGCGTGGAAGTGAAGGAGACTCCTTTTAAATTCTCAACGTACTTCCATACCAAATTCTATTAAAGTCTATTTAAGTGTTCGTCACTTTCTTTTAGCATGAGTTCTGCACATACATCTATCTGGAGAACAAAGAGAAGGAAGAGACTGTGCGTCGCAGTAAGATGGCAGCCTTCGTATTACCAGCTATCGTCAAGCCTCTAAACCGCGGGGAGCCTGTTCTGAGAATCCACTTCCCTCCTAATGGCACCGTTGTGACTCTTAGAGAAGATGGGGTTGTTAGTTTCTGGACCCCCAGGCTTTATTTGAAGAACAAGAAGAATGTGTTTGTGGGTTACTTTTCTATTCTGCCTGGATTCTTTGTATTTGCTTACTTCACATGTAATGAGATTCTGCATTTTTTTTATTATATTTATCCCCTATTTTTGTTGATCTTTTTTCTATTTCTCTATGCAGCCTGACAGATCCATTGGTCGAAAACCAAAATGGGCCACTGATTTTGTGCCAATGCCAGAGTATAATAAACTCATTATTGGAACAGGGTAAACTTCTCAAAAATAAATGTATTTTCAAATACCAATCTTTATTATGTACTGTATGGTACATAACTTTCTAAGGAAGATGTTTGCCCTTGGCAAGCTAGTTTAAATGAAGTAAATTTGCTGATGCTGTTATGCAAAGCAACTTACAGTTATTACAGGCACAATTCCCTGGGGACTGCTCTGCTAGACAAGTACAACAAATGTAACTTTATAGTGATGTTAGAAAAAACTTTCTGATTTTACAACAGCAACATCTGATCTCAGCCTCAGCCAGTCTAAACAGCATCTCTTTCCCCACTTTACAGATCCAGAGAGATTCAGTTTTATGAGCTTTCCACTTTGGAGCCTTGCTGTCAGTTGAGTGTACTAGAAACTGTGCCTTTAAACCTGGATTACTGGTGAGCAGTCTTTTATCTTTGTTCAATGTTATCAGATATGATTTTAGTTATTATCTGAAACAATTAATTAGCTGCATATTCACAATTTAGCATGATGTTTTATAACATATTACACAAGAAATAAGGTTTGAAATAATAAGGGTATGTTACGTTGGCTCATGCATTTTTTATTTTTTTGCAATGAAATATTTAAGAACAAGTACACGGGACTTTTTTTTTGATGATACTTCCATGTTTGCTTTTCTTGCTATTGAAAATATACTCTTGTTTTGTCAGCTCTACTGGCCCAGATGAATGTATCATTGTATATGGTGATACTCAAGTAAGTAAATGAATGTAGTCCAGCACAAGTATTTTATATAATATAATGTATCTGTTTGATCACAAATCTTTTGGCGCTCTAGGGCTGTGTGAACATCCTACTAATGAAATCGGTCAGGGAGAAACTGAGGTAAACAAGATTTTTTAATAATACTCATTTTGCATGTGCGGTTTTGTAAAACAAAATTACAAGAGCAAATCATGCAGACATGTCCTAATTTTCATAATTTAATGAATAAATTAATTAGTAAACGGACGCTGTTCTCTGGAGAGCTGTGCACAAAGATATGTGAACGATAACTGACATGCTAAAAATATTTTATGACCTTGCTTACTGTGTATGATACTTACCTTATTTACAGTCCAGGCCATAAAAATACATGTTTATTCTATAATTATAACATAAGGAAAAAACAGACCGATTTTTGATTCATGTTTTTTAATTTTTAGATTATGGAAAAGATTGCCGCAGGTTGACAACGTGCCAAACATTAGCATTGACCATGCAGTTCAATCTCCAGAAATAACATATATCAGATGGAAATTCCACCAAGACTGGGTGTCAAAGGTTAAATGTTTATTATGATTATAATGTTAGTATTAGTAGAATTAGTAGTATTTTAATGTAATCCCTTACGGGGGACATGCATATACATTGAAATTAACTGTAAACATTCAACTCAAAATGCATTAAGGCATTGAGAGATGATGGATAATGCAGATTTTTAAGGATTTTTTTTTAATATATATATAATTAGGGTCTAAAATGTTGCATTATTTAATTATCATTTCAGGTGAAATATTTTCAAAGCATACCTGCCATTGTATCCTCATCAATGCATGAAGACTCTGCTCTTGTTATAGGTAACATTTAAAAGTTACTTCTGTTGTTGTTCTTTTTGCAGTACAGTGGGATAATGTGATTTTTTTTTTTCTCTCTCATTTAGTAGGGTAATATCACCCCAAATTCAAAAAGGATGAGAAATTATATTTTTTAAATACAATTAAGCCTATTTTTAAGGACTAATCAGTTTTTTTTTTTTTTTTTTTTGATTGTGACATTATGATAGTGAAGAACATTATTTTCCTAATTATTATAATGTCACGGTAATGAGAATCATAATAAAAAATTAATGAGGAATACAAGCAAAAGAAAACATACAGGCACACTGTGATATTAAGAAAAGTGGTCGAAATATGTTTAGATTAATTAAAATAATGTCATGGAGTAAAAAATCTTAATGATCCTAAAAAGATGATTCATTTTATTCATGCAAAATTTTAGTTAACATGTTTTTACTGTTGATTTTATGGTGAAAAGGGTTTGGAATCTGTCAGCTGTGATCTGTTTGAGTGAATATGTATGTATGGATGCTTGACAGTCTGTTTTTAATTAGGAAGCATTCATCCATCATCCTACATGCAAGAGCAGATGAGAGAGAAGACAGAAGCATGTGGAGAGGGAAAATCTACAAAAGTGGCACAGAGGGCAACCAGCAATCAAACTATCTTCACCGTTCCTAAAGGAGTCACGACCTTTGACTTCTGTAAGAATCGAAATCTTTTGGTCACCGGTGGGATGGACAAGCTGTTGCGCATGTGGATGCCATACGTCCCTAGGTCTGCCTTATATCCTAATGATATCTTCTTCATTAACTGGCATATTTCTGATTCCAGTTCTTTTAACCCTTATGTTGTGTTCCAGTTATTTTGGCCCGGAGAGGTCATATAGTTAATCTTAATGTTAATTAACCAAAACTTAGTCACTTTGTTCTCACCGGTTTTTACAATTCCCCCCTTTTTTGTTTCCCTTACTTTTTACACGTCTTGTGTTCCCAGTCAAAAATGATTGCTTGTAAATCTCTCATTATGGTCTTTAATCAAAAATCTTGAAAATAAATCTTTAAATCTTCAATTAGCACACGTTTTATATTTCTTTTTGGAGCATGATTCATCAAAGGCCTCAATGATCTAAGCTTATGCAGCAGGGTTGCCAGGTCTGCATAACAAAACCAACCCAGTTGCTACTCAAATATAGCCTAATCGTGTTCTGGGGGAAACTGGTCATCAAAATCACACCAAAATCATGTTCTGCGAGGGGTAAGTAGACCAATTACATGGAAAATATTCATATTTAGCTAGACTGTTATTCACCTCAGTTTGTGAGTGACTATGAAAACAAGGTGACAAAAGATTGAATTCAAGATTTGGTAATAATAAAGCATAAAGAGAGATTTGCAAGGCCATTTTTAAAAAGCTGGTAATTTCTTGACTCGGGTACACCAAATTGTACAGTACAAAGATTAACTATCTTAAACAGTTTTTATTCTCCTGGACAACTGTTTTTCTGTTCTTTAAGTGTATATAATATACACAGATAATACTGATGTTCTATGCCAGGCTAGTTATTTTACATTTTGAAATGGCAGAAAACCAACTGGGATTTTGAAAGGTCACACTGCCCCCGTTTCTTACCTCTGTATCGCCTCAGAAGATGGGCACATTTTCTCAGTCTCCACAGACAATACCGCAAAGGTGAGAAATTAACTCATAACTCAAGTCACATCTGGATGTTTGAAAATTTGAAAATTCTTGATCTGAAAAACCCAGGCATTAAACTAAACTGCAGCATTTTTTTCTGAATGTTCATAATCAGAAAAACCAAAATGCAGTGTAGCACCACTGATCATCTATAAACTTGTCTGTTCATTTACTCACCCTCATGTTGTTCTAAACCCATATGACATCTATATCCCGAACACAGAAGGGGAATTTCAAAGCATATTCGTATCACTCCTGTCAGTGTAATGAAAATGAATAAAGATGGGGGCTGAAAAAAGAACTTGTGAAGATGATTAAAAAAAGTTGTTTATTAGTTAATGAATCAGACTGATCCACCATTCTTTTCATTATGCAACGCTGTTCATAAGACTTGCAATATGGACCACTTTCATGGTACTTCTATGATGCTGTTTGAATCCTTTTCACAGCTTGACAGCCCCATTCCTCAATTACTTGTATTATTTTGCAAACAGTGGGCAGGATCTTGTTTAAAATTCTCCTTGTATGTTTGACGTTAGAAAGAGCTTCATACAGGTTTCGGACATAACATGAGAGTGAGTAAATGACGACAGAGTTTTCATTTTCTGTGAAATATCCCTTTAATCAGAGAAACAGAGCAGTGCAACATAAATATGAAAATATATTCTTTTTGCATGATGATACTATTATTTTTCTTTTAGATATGGCATATTAAGGATCAGACATGTCTGTTTACCGCACATCCAAAAGCAAGTCAGATCCAGGGAGAATTATCTGCATGCCTCTACTCTTCAGCTGTGAAGGGGCTTTACATTGCCTCAGATTCCCTCGCCTTACTATCCCTCCAGACAAAGTATGTTTTATAAAGAATATTTCAATGCTTGTTTAGGTATCATTTGGCTGTGAGGTGTTAAGTTATCTGTATATTTAATTAGATTTATCATCACGTCATTCAGCATCATTTGACATGCATTTTGGATCAGTTCTCCTTCCATATTCCATCTGTTGTAGACCACAGCCTAAAGGCAATCAGACTGTGTCCCATAAAGAGCCAGTGTTGTGCTGCGGATACAGTGAGGAGTTTAGGCAGGTGGTGAGCTGCTCTGAGGGCTCGGTGAGTGGTTCTGAGAAACACATTTTTGTTGATCTTATAAAACTGAAATTTAAAGTTACTGTTTTCCATTTGAATATATCTTAAAATGTAATGTTTATTCCCGTACTTTTCAGCAGTCATTACTCTAGTCTTTAGTGTCACATGATCCTTCAGAAATCATTTGAATTTGTTGATTTGGTGCTCAAGAAATATTTCTTATTATCAATGTTGAAAACAGTTGCCACTTAATATTTTCATGGAATTTCCTCTTTAGAAGTTATTTTTCAGCCTAAAGAAGTTACGTGCAGAGGTTACACAAAATAACTCAATGGACTATATATACTACCTTGGTCATTGTATATTAAAAAAGATACCTAAATGAGATTAATGCAAGCAATGCCAAATTAACAAAACTAAAAAATGTCCTTAACAGTCTTCCATAGGAAAGCAACAGTCTCTCTTGTCTAAAAGTAGTTTTTTAATATATTTACTTGAATTCAGGTTGTCAAAGTCTGGGATGTGGAAACTGGTGCTCATGTGTTTGAGTATGGATGTGCTCACGGAGAATCAGCAATTACCTGCATGGCATTTGACCCTAGCGGAAGGAGGTTGTCACAGCTAAATATTTTATATGACATTGCAAAATATAATTGTTTTGCTGTATTATTTTGCATTCTGTTTTTATTTTCACCTGCAGGCTAGTGACTGGTGGGAGAGACGGCTGTCTTAAGATGTGGAACTTCAACAATGGCCAGTGTGTTAAGATTCTCTGCAGAGGTCAATAATGCCTCCTAGATCTTAATGTGCATTTGATTGATTTTTTTTTGCTCTTGAGTATGACTGATTATTCGTAGTGTTGCAGATATTATCACACACTTCCTGTAAAGCTGTTGTGAAGCAAAGAGCCTTGCGTTGTTTTCCCCAGATGGAAGATGTGCGGAGATTTGTGACTGCTCCTATCTGACACTGCACAGGAATGCGTGAGTCTCTGCTGACTGCCAGCCCCATAATCTTGATGGATATTATGCCCATGATTTTTTGGCTGATTCGCTCTTTTATTTGTTTTGGCAGATTTGTGATTTCTGTCGGTTGGGGCCGCAGGATTGACATTTACTTGGTGAGTATAAAGTGACCACCAGCCTGCTTCCCTCAAGACCTTATTTTATATCAGCATAATTCCCCAGATGGCTCTCATAAAATGGTTGACTGCCATGACCTGTTTCTTCCCTCTGGTACTCTCGCCTTTATTGCTGTTCACTCCATTTCCATATTTCATTTACTTCAGCATTCCACCCTCCCAGTGTTCGAACTATACCGTGTCCTCTGGGGGAGCCCACTTTTCTTTTTTTTTCTTTTTTTTTGGGGGGTATGCACTTGCGTGTGCCTCAAATAAGGACAGCTACAAGTGTATGCACTATTATTAGATTTTATCGACACGAGTGCCTCAAAAAAGGACTTACAATGACTTACAAAGATACATAACAGCTACAACTGTATATGCATTACTGTATATGTATACTTTATCAACACAAGTTGATAGGTCAAACAGCAAACAAACAGCCACCCACAAAAAGCCTGTGTTTATGTATATTTTTTCGCAACTTGCTCTGAGCAGCGCTGCTTATTTCCCCATTAATCCACTCCTCAAACAAGTGCGTGCCAGGTAACTTTTCAGACAGAAGAAGGTTTTTTGCATCCCTACAAGAGATGCTCCTCAAGCTTCCATCCTTAAAAAACAGCCATGTGTATCGGTTCTTACAGTCTCTCCACTACTGGCTGTTCCAGTTTAACGGGAGAGAGGACTCGGAGCAAGAGGGGTTAGGATAGTGACCGGTGTAGCAGTCGATTCTGTTCCCCTTTAGGCAAACATACTACAATTCTTGCGTAGTTGCCGAGTTACTATACGTACGATCAGAACTAGCGTGCACAAGAAGCATGACTGGATTTAGCCAAATAGCTAAAAAATACCGTCCTAAATCCTAAACTTGAAAATACATTTAAGACGAGAGGTTTTTCAACTTGAAATGTAAAAACATAAGACAAAAATAACGGAACAACTGCAAGATGAATAAGAAAATAGAGTGTGAGAATCATTTTACTATGTTGCAGTGTAGCAAGAAATGATTCGCTTTTTGCTTTCCTTACATCCAGGTGTGTTCGGTGTGTTTGCATGCAGGAGTGTTGCCAAATCCGCGGAATTTAGGCTACTTTGGGAAAATGTTTGATTAACTATATGGTTGGGTTTATTACACAGACCTGGCAACCCGAGGGGAAACAGACATTTAGAGGGGAACAGAATCGACTGCTACACCGGCATCTGACAAGCTATTACGACTACAGCCAGAGATAACTTTTCTTCAGCTTCTTGGTTGTCACAGTGGGCGTGCGGCGGGAGGTCTAATAAGTGTTTGCAGCAAATGAATCAGTCGTGCTATAAATGTCATCACTACACAATTTCTACACAAATTAATTAAACTGCCTTGTTTTCTTTTTACCATTGCTATCATTGCTATAACTGCAGAATGAATTAAGGACTTTGCGTGTGATAAATGGCCTCCAACGTTTATTTTTTTCTACGAATATATGATGTACTAACGGGGAATTTGCAGCGCAGAGCCCCCACACTTTGATGCTCATTACAAGAATAGCATGTATAGTAATCTTTATTGAAGTAAATTAGGTTTTAATCGCCGTCATGCATGAATGAATAATATTTTTGCTATTTTACACTTAATAATCCATCATGATCACATTGGTCAATTGAAATTTTACTTCAAAATATTCATATTGTCAATATTTTTTGAGACCCCCCAAAATTTCACATTTCTCGTTTTCAGGGGAGCCCATGTCTTATTAAGGGGAGCCGAGCTCCCCCTAGCTCCCCCGTAGTTCGCACTATGCACCCTCCTCGAAAGTGCTGGAGTGCTGTTTGGTGTGGTTTTTTCCTTCATTCCCTTCTGACAGTCCATTATTCCATCTTTTACAAGAGCTTTTGTTCTCTTTAGAAAAGAGAATCTAAGCTTTGTCTGAAAACATATCTTAAATGCATGATTATATCCCCAATGGAGAATACATATTTAATTTTGATTCAAAATTTCCCCATCATCTCTTGTTAATTCTGTATTAAGTGTTCAGGGTCTTTGATTCATTCATTTTGTTTTAATGTTAGAGAGATATTTGATATGAAATGTAAAACAGATCCCTCTGTAGCTCTATAAAATGTTACATTTAAAGGGATACTCCACCCCAAAATGAAAATTTTGTTATTAATCATCTCGTTTGCATGTAGATGCAAACTTCTGCAAATGAAAAATGAGATCAATTCCATTGAAAACAAAATACTTTCAAATAATTAAAAGTTTAATTTACTGACATGTCTTATACAATAATAGACCCTTTATTTACTTTCTCAGTTACACAGCTAAAACAGACCAAATCAAGCAATGTGTGATTAGAATTTTAACATGTTGGTCAGATGGTGCCTATATATCTGAAAGGACCATTCTTGACCAGATTAAGCTTCAGTATGCACAAAATTTAACACCGGTTATTTGACTGAATTCAAGAGACTGTGAACAGAACTGATTACTTTTAAAACTAAACTCATGTTGTTGATTTTTTGGTGCTTTTGGCAGGACTCCAAAGAGGAAACTCAGTTCAGTCAGAGACCAAAACCTTCATGGCAGGATGATGTGGTATTAGCGTCTTCTATAACATGCAGTTCACTCATGTCTACATGCATGATGTTTGAATCCTCCTCAAATATACAGGGGGACATTGGGTAATGTGTTGAATGTCTGACACAGAGAAATGGGCACAAAGAAGATATCCTGTGCGTTGCTCACTGCACGCCGCATCTTCTGGCCACTGGCAGCTACGACGGGGAGATTATTGTATGGAATGTAGTGTCTGGACGCATACAGTGTCGCTTCCAGACCCCTCCGTCTCAAAAGAGCAATGGTACTCATAGTATGTCAATATTTCTGTGAATTTTCAGTGAATAATTATGACAGTTCTGCTGATTTTCAATCAAATCTATCGAATGAAAACTTGGAATACAGTGCACAAGTCTTATATACATAATGGACTTAGATTTTGAAGTGAAATATCCATTTAAAGAAACAGTTCACCCAAAAATGAAAATGTACTCACCCTTAGTCCATCCAAAATGTAGAGTTTGTTTCTTCATTGGAACAGATTTAGAGAAATTTTGCATTGCATCACTTGCACAATGGGTCCACTGCAGTGAATGGGTGCCGTCAAAATGAGGGTCCAAACAGCTGATAAAAACATTACAATAATTCACAAGTAAGCCACACAATTAATGTGAATTAATGTCTTGTGAATCATAAAGCTGCATGTTTATAATAAACAAATGTATCAACATATTTTCAACCTCAAACTATTGCTTCTAGCTAAGATATAAACCATAATATTGTTTTCTTTAGTAAAAAAAAACAAAAAACAAGTAAAAAAATACACCGAGATCAAACATCATTTAAAAGTGAAACCAATCCAAAACAGTTCATCATACAGGATATGGACTTTTCACTAGAAGAAGTGTTTTGGTTCAAAGCCGATGTAGAATAAAAATATTATTAAACAAATATGGATTTTTTATATACTCTGATTTTGACGGCACCCATTCACTCCAGAGGACCCACAGGTGAGAAAGTGATGCAATCTTAAATTACTCCATATCTGTTTTGAGGAAGAAACAAAGTAATCTGCATCTTGGAGTCGGTTTTCGGTAAATTTTCATTTTTGGGTGAACTGTACCTTTTAAGAGTGAGAAAGCTTTCCATTTGTGCTTGCGAATGTTTTCAAGTGTTGTAAAATGCAAGAGGACCTTATGTGTTGTTCATTTTTTTACTGCATACAATAGTTCGAAACACAAGTGTGCTGAGCCTCATCTTCCTAAAGACAAGGGCATTTGTTCCGGAGTTGTCCTCTTCTGCTTGGCTTATATCCTCAGGGTCTCAAGGTAAATCAGTCTCTGTGATGAATAAAATAACAAAGAAATAAATCAGTTTATATATGCAGAGCTTCTGAAAGATTGAACTAAACATATTTAATTTCTATGAAAGGTAATGTTAATTTCTGGAGTGTTCTGAATGGCGGGAAGTTCATCACATCTTTTCAGGCTGTAAGTAAACATCATGTATTGTATCTTTCCTCAAGTTTGATTATAAATTCAGTGTCAACAGAATAAAGCAAAGGTTCTAATTAAAGCTATCTCCTTTTCAAGTCTCTACTTCAGCAGCAGATTGCGAAACTAGCTTTATCGCAGGATGACAGCATGCTTTTTACAGCCGATCATGTCGGCTTCATCTATGTTTACAATGTCAAGCAATACGCACTGGGACCTGAACAAAACCCTCCTAAAAGTAAGGCCAGTTCTCATTTTTGATCTGCGTCACTCAAAGTATGATTTTTAATGTTTATATTGAGCCTTAATGTGTTTTTTTTTTCTCATTTCTAGAGGTGAACTTCTGGCGTGCGCATATCAGCAGCATCACTAGGTTGGTTCAATAAGTGAAAAAACAAAACACCACAAGAACATAACAGCTATACTATTATTTTCTTTTAATTTTTTGTTTAGTATTTGCTATTTAAACCAAAAAGATGTCTCATTAACATAATTTATTCCCCTCAAGCATGAAGATATTTGACAAGGACCAGTTTTTGCTTACCTCCTCATTGGACTGCTCAGTTCGGCTGTGGAGTATCCATGGGGAATATATAGGTACATCTAATAACTTGCATAGATATTTGTCTTTTTACATAAACTATATGGCATCAAACCAATTTGTGCTTTTTTTAAAGATTTCATTTTAAAACTATAGGCTTTAATAGGGTATGTCCTCATCAACCGAATGATGTTTGTTTCTGAAGTAAATGGTTGTGGCGTGTGCATTCTTGAACCAGTGCGTACTATACGAAAAACTGTGTTAACCTAGTTTATTCATGGGGGCTGCAATACCGCTGCTTAAAATACAGTATGAAACATACAGCATAACCACAGTGGATTCCAGAATGATTATTTTTTGTGAATAAAAAAACAAGAAGCATAACTCGTGGTGTGTTCCAACTCCCAAATGAATTATACTATTGAACAGGTTCTATTTCAACTTTTGTTTTATTATGGAAAAATTATTTAACATTATTCAGTCCCAAGTTGT
This sequence comes from Carassius auratus, assembly GCF_003368295.1. Lineage (NCBI taxonomy): Eukaryota > Metazoa > Chordata > Actinopteri > Cypriniformes > Cyprinidae > Carassius > Carassius auratus. The sequence goes on along the minus strand of NC_039257.1, from coordinate 4,590,022 downwards.
AAAATCCACACAACTGTGAATTTCGAGTGAGATGTAAGTTGGACCATGACAATAAATAATGGACATTCTTCACCCATTCTTCAGAGGTTTTTAATTTTCGAGGTAGCTTCAAAAGAGATAAGCTGTACATGCTTATTCACTAAAAACAACCAAGTCATCAAAGTGACTCATTCAAGAATCAAATGACTATCTAAACTACCCTAATTTCACAGGTACGTTTGGACAAGATGAAAGTTGGAGCATCAACACACCATCTTCCTGGAAGCACCCTGCTGTTCCCTACGAGATTCTCATAGATCCCTTAAGTATGCCATCTCATCCCGTACTGGATATAGAAATCAATCTGTCAGATGTCTCGGACTCTGACAAAACTGAAAACGTAAACTGTGAGGTAAGATATTTGGATGAAGCTTTGTTTAGTTCTTTCATACAGCTCTGTTTTCCCCACTAATGGCTCAGCCGGTGTTACCGAGATGAAAATCTGGCTTCTAAAACACTCTTAATGTGCTCTTAATTGCAGTTGGATGTCCTCATCGAGGAGACTGACCCTCCATCAATCCTCAACGATAAAGATATCGAAGATGGAACAAACAACTCATGGTCTCTGTCTGAGCCTGGCAGGAGGTTAGTATTATTTCTTGAAAGCCAAAAAACAAATAAAAACACAGCTAAATGTAAACTACTCCAATTTTTTGGATCACAGGCAACGCCATGCAATACTAAAACATGGCAACAGAATGAGTCTCAAGGACTACAACGCTTTGAAGAACTCGGACCTTATAGTTACCCCAGCAACATGTAAAAGACCAGATCTTTCCCTCAGAAATATTGATTCATTCGTATCCAACGATGCAAAAGAGTAGTCACTTCGAAGTCAGTGAACGATGAGGACTAGAATGAGGCCTAATAAATTACATTATAGTGATATCAAAGGAGTGGAAAGTTGTTTTTTTCCAATAGCGATGTCCTCATGGTTTAAAAGACATGCATTTTCAATGTTTATTTACATTTTCAGAGTTTTTTTTTCTTTTTCCTCTGATGCTTAATGTTAATTGGTTTGCAATTCTGTCCTCATTTACTCACCCTAATGCCATTACATGCATAAAACTGGCATTTTTGTCTATGAAATAAACATCACTAGGGTCCTAAACATACATTTTACATGGTTCATCTTTTGTGTTCCACAGAAAAAAAAAAAGTCATAGAGGTCTGAGACAACATGAGGATGAATAACTATCCCTTTTAAGAGATTCTTGTGAAAACTGTGGAATATAAAGTTAAGGTGTTTTTTATCATGATTTCAAACTTGCAGCAAAAGTTTTAGGCAGGACACAAAGGAACAAACATCAATTCTCTGCATCAACAAATTCAACAAAGACAGTGGGTGCATTTCCACCTGCACATATCACTGTCAGTATGTGCTATAAATAAACTGAATTTAACATGACATATCCTATTGAACGCACAGCGAAAATAAAGTGGAACAGTCAAGCGTAAAGCAGCAGCTCTTGTACATCCATTTGTGATATTGCAAGCTTTCACTTTGTTTAGAGGCACAGTTTCAGTATGAACTTTCTTTTAGTAAACTGTCAATACAATAGCTGGTATTTTGCTGTTCTCTCTGCATTTTTGTTGACAGCTATTACATATATTAATTTCTTTACCTAAACCAGCCATTAAAGCATTTTATTCCATGTATTTTTTTTAATTTTCCTTGTTTTGTTTTTGGAACTGCTTTCATGGTCAGACTTTTTTTGGACAGCTTTGAGACCAAACTGAAACTCTGGAGAAAAACAGAGGATTTTTATGGATTTCAAGATGCTACATGTAGGTGACCTAAAAGTGCAAACAAGTTTTATACATGTATATTAACTTGAAATATAATAAACAAAAAACAGTTTATATGACTGCAATAATGATCCAGCAACCACGTTATGTGCAATCCAGCCATACTGCGTTACCAATATAATATGCCGTTAAATACTGGACTGGCTGTTATTTGCTTCATTTTGAACAAAATCAGTATATTCCATAGTCACATTTTCTGGGCTTTTTTTGTTGCGTGGCTTTAATGTTTTCATCAACTCAGTCTCCTCACAAATGTTGTTGAGTGCCGGGAGAATTGTAGAAAAAATATATGCAATACTATTGCAAACAAATGCTAATATAATTGAATTCATTATAAATGGGGGTTAATAACATGCTTTCTAAATTAATTAATTTAAAAATCCTGGTGTGTGATTAAAAAACTAAAATATAAACTAAAATCTGTAAATTAAATGGCAATCAATCGATAATTAATTTTACAGATGCTTAAATATATTTAGAACTGGATTACGAAAGAGAGAAATGTATCACAGTAAAAAAAAAAAACAAAAAAAAAAACTTTTTTTTAAAAGCATTTCAAAGTTGAGTGATGACATAGACAGCTAACACCACCCCCCTGTGGCTGCTCGGACATAGAAATCAATGGTGATTACAAATAAGGTTATTCTGAGATGTGTCTCCCACCGTGATATGTGTTTGTGAAGCTTTTAGTCTTTCTTCACCTGTAATTTCTGCTTCATCTGAGCGCTGTGTATGGCAGGTTACTGATCAAGTGTGCATTTGTCATCCACACTTGTGAATCTTCAACACACACTCTGACCTTGTCCATGTCCACGGCATTGATATGACAGTAACTGTCACACTGAGAGAAAAAGTTTGCAATATATATTAAAACGTATCTATATAAACAGTATACTTAAATGCATTACGAAAGTATAACATGGTTTTTCACAGTGATGTGTTAGTATTTTTTTTTTTTTTTTCAGCTAATATTTATTTTATTTCAAGAAGGGATTTTTTTTCTTTTCTACTTAATAACCCTGGTGAACATAGATTACAGCAAGGTAAAAATATACATGTAAAAATAAAGTAAATGAGCATGTACAATTAAATGATACATAACCATTATGTGCATACCTAGTTACTGACAATAAATTCTTTACATTAAGTATAGTATTCCATTAAATACAACACAATTTATGAGACCATACAACCATTTATGAGAATACAATTTTTAGTCTGTTTAGGAATTTAAAAGAAAGTATTGCAGCACTTCTGATATTACAGTCTCCTTAGGATGAATTACTGTGTTGTTGCATTCCTCATTTATAAGGCGCTTTGGATAAAAGCTTCTGCTTAATGAATAAATGTAAAAGCAGACACTATTTATAGTCAGTTGTAAGAGACTGATGGCTGAAATCTGACTGTGTAACTGCATGAGATCCATTATAATGTATAAAACAATGCCTCCCTGTGCTGTAAAGAGCCTTGCAGAGCATGATTGTTCCAAATAAGACGTGATATATGATGAAGAAAATGAGAGAGAAAACTTATTCTTACTCCATTCTTACACCCCTCCATAATAATCATGTAGCTTTTTATTTTGGCTGACAGCTCCTCAAACATTTAATTCTCCGTATGGACTCCTGGTATCTGTTTTGGACAGGCTTACCCAGGCTCTGTTGAATAAAACAGAAGACTACATCACTGTTTGTAAGCATGAATGCATTTGTTTGGTGTGCAGTACACAGCAACCAATTAGCGCTCTTCCTAAAGTGCAACAGAGGGGTTTTGAAAGCTACACAAATGACTCTCCTAGCCTTCAATCGAAACGCATGGCATCCCAACGCCACGAGCTGTCAAGACAGCGCGAGTCAATTAAAACACAAAACTGCAGCCGCACATCAAACGGAGCAAAATGAAACCTATCGCGGTGTACGAGTCCGGTTACTTCAGAGAGAACACAAAATCAATTTGTCGTGGCTAGGATCGAATGTGTTTGAAGACAAATGACTCACGTGTATTTCTTCCAGCTTGTTAATGTACGTCTGCTCACTCTTCATACAGCCAGCTCTCTGTGCCATGTAAAAGCTCAAGAGAACGCCTGATGGTCCTGGAGAGAATAAAAAAAAGTGTTTGTTTTCTGCGTCATTCAGATTTGTTTTCCTTTCAGCTGCAAGAGCTCATATGAACTACTAACTAACTGAAATGAACGAGAGTTTTTTTTTTTCATTTATGCATAAACTGAAAATGGCCTTCAGAGATTCCGCAATCAGGAACAGGATTCTGAAACATGAAAACATTAACGAACGCTCTGAATAAATCACAGTCTGTTGATAACAGTCCCTGTGAGCTAAATACATTACATGTCACTCTAAAGGTAATGCTGTGTTAACTATCTAGGAAAAGCTACACGGAAGATACATTACTTGAGCATTTCTAAATGTCTGATAGGGACCCTCCAGCTAATAGACATTCTCCTCGACTGCAGTTTTAGCTTTCTCCTGGCAGTCTTGCTGTATCATTTTGCTCTGTCAGAAAAGAAGAAGAGGAATTTAAGTGAGTGCCAGATGGTGAGAATGAGTGATGGCTTTTTGAATAGCTTTGATATTCAGAAATCTACCAGAATGCCTTTATTCGTGGCTTCATGTAATGTCAACATACCAAAACCTCACTTCTAAGGCTAACTAAATATCTATCACAGCTTTTGAATCGTCATTTCAGAATTACTGAAACAATCTCATGCTAAAAGACAGCTATGCTTCTTTTGTTTTCATCACTAAAACAAGTTATTTTTACTCAAAGTCTGAGACTGATACTAAAAGTGCTCTTGTTAAGATTTTTTCGAATTGAATACAGCTTAATGAATTATACATTTGATTATAAATATAATTTGACAGAAAAGTTAAACTGATAGGAATTGCAAAATGGCTTAGTATTTTAGATTTTTAATTTAAACTTTAGCTTTTCTGTTTAGATTTTAGTATTTTTAAGGTTCACACGATCTGTACTAACGTTCCAAGATTTCACCTATTTTAAATAAGAAATGTTTACTTTTATTGCATTAATCAAACATGTTTATTTCAAATAAACACTGTTCTTCAAACTTTATGTTTATCTAAAAATCCTTAAAGCTGCGATAGGGAACTTTTGACGCTCTAGCGGTTAATAAACAGAACTGCTTGCGTCTTGCGGAAGAACATCGTAGCCGGAACTACTTCTCTCTGTTTATGTCTATGAAGAATCACAACGGTACTGGGTTACTCCGCCGCGGTATCCCCGAAGCAATCTAAAATAGTCCGAATATAAACACTTATTATAGGTGCACCCTAGTGATTCAGGACAAGCCAAAAACACGGTTTGGAAAATGGATTCATGGTGTTCTCGCTTATTATATACATTTTTCTACATTTTGAACACAAACAAAGTTACGGACCGCAGCTCTGATTGGTTGATTTCTTACCGGGAGCGGATGACTTTCTGCAAATGGCAATAGGACCACTGGGAGGAGCCAGAGGAGCTTGATTTTTTCTCATATGTCTCATATTCTACTGTCAGGACATAATGACAGGTTTAATAAATATGTAAAAAATATTTTTTTTTACAAAAGTTCCCTACTGCACCTTTAAATGTTGAAATTGTTAAAAATGTTTCTTGAGCATCAAATCAGCTTATTATTATTTTTTTAAAATTTGGGATTCAATATCATCTTTATGCAGATGATTCTCAAATTTATATACCACTGAAACAATGACATAAAAGTGCCATTCAGTCTCTTCATGCATGTTTGGCAGAAGTTAAGTGCTGGCTTGCAAATAACTTTCTCCAATTAAACAAGGACGAGACTGAGCTCATTTTATTTGGAAATAAGGGGTGTGTGGATGATGACTGCTTGGGGTTGTTTCCTGGGAAAAAACTGTCTAGCGTGAGGAACCTTGGAGTCATTTTTGACTCTGAGCTTAAATTTGAGCAGCAAATTAATGCTGTTGTTAAGAATAGTTTCTTCCATCTAAGATCAATAACTAGAAATCTATTCTTACTTTTAATGATATGGAGAAAGTTGTTCACGCCTTTGTGTCTTCACGTTTGGATTATTGTAATGTATTGTATCTCGGTGTGAGTCAGGCTTCTCTCTCCTGTTTGCAGCTCGTTCAGAACCCAGCTGCCAGACTTTTAACGGGTACCAAGAAGAGAGAACACATTACTCCGGTTTTAATTAAACTACATTGGTTACCCATACGTTACAGAATTCAATACAAAGCGCTGTTGTCCGTTTTTAAATCTCTGCATGGTCTAGCCCCCGAGTATGTTACTGATTTAATCAGCCGCTGTCAATCCAGCAGATCTCTGCGCTCAAATGATCAGTTGCTTCTTGTAGTTCCACGAACGCGTTTAAAATGTTAAAGCAATCGGGCGTTTTCTGTTGCAGCTCCTAGGCTTTGGAATGACCTTCCTCTGTCTGTTAAAACTTGTCCTTCATTGGGTGTTTTTCAGAGTGCGCTTAAAACTTATCTGTATTCTTTAGCTTTTGACAATGCTTTGTAAGTGTGTATGTCATATGTCTGTTTTTGTTTTTATGTTTCTCTTTTATACTTTCTGTACAGCACTTTGGTTCCACTTGTGGTGTTGAAAGTGCTTTATAAATAAAGTTGAGTTGAGTTGAGTTATAATAATGATTTCTGAAGTATCATGTGACACTTAAGACAGAAGGGCAGAACAACTTGCTTGACCTTCTTGGCTTTTTTAGCATTGGGGTGTGATCGTTTAGTTCTCCATACGTCTGTGAAGAATAGACAATGTCTATTAGCATAATGGTACAACAGTCAGTCAAACTGACAGAATGCATATTAAGATGTTTTACAAGATGTGACATGAATAACAATGTTTTTACATAAACTAGATACATATCAACAAGCCTGTTTGATATGCACATATAAAGCAAAATGAATTAAGAAAGCAGTAAGTGAGAGATGTACTGTAGCTTACTTACACTTAGTTCATCTGTTTGATTCTGCTCTTTGTCCATGAGGGGACTCTGCTTTTGGCAGGTTTTCTTTGTCTACCGAGAGCTGAGTATTTGCCTCCTGTATCTTGTCCTAGAAATGACCGATCCAGGGAGCTGATAGGGAGCGTTTCTACACAATTATGCTACTGCATCACAACAAGGAGCCAATTGCCCATGGTCACCCTCATAGAAAGCCCAGCAGTCAACGTTAGTGATCATATAAAGCATAACTACGAGAAATACATGCTAGCCAAGCAGAGCATTATAAACTAATACATTTTTTTCATCCCCACACCCATTTCATCACTAAAAGCTTGAATATAGCTGTTCAGTAATGATGTCAATTTGTAGAGCGCCCTGGAAAGCTAATTCAGTTGGGTTCCCTCTGGAATTTCTAATGGGTTTCTAGAATAGCAGTTTTCGATTTTTAGGCAAATTGATGTACGTGGCTGCATTAGTTGAAAAGACTTTCCTGGTTCTTGACGTTAACTTGTATAACCATTTTACTTTAAAAAAAAAACAATTTAATATTTTCTACAGCATCCCTTTGTTGATGACTGAATATCATCAAAGAAAGAAAATATCATTAATAAAAAGATGAAAATAATTACATGACATTATTTGGCTTTTATTTGGTTATGAAACAAGCACAATGTGCTACCCACCTCTGTCAACATCATCAGAGCCATAATGCCTGCAAATCTCATTTATTTCGATGGTTTCACATAGCATTAATTCACATTAAAATTATGATATCAGTATCATTAGTATGCAGCAATATAAACACTACTGTGGCCTGAAGGGAAACCCCTCTATTCTCATCGATCTTCGCCTCAGGAAAGGGCAGTGATTTCAAATCCAAATTTGATTCCACAGCAAAAGGCTTGCTCTTGTAAAACGTGATAATTTTGGCTGACGGAAAGGAATGATTCCTTCCAAATATCTTGTAACAGTTTGAAGTAAGAGGTGCATTAGTATAGGAGATGCAGAGTACAGTCTATGCATGTAGATCGTGTATTGTGTTAAAGCAAATGAAAACAGAAGCACATTTCCCTGGGCTTGGTTCTGATACAAAGTACAGTAGCGAGCTGAGCTTACGATATGCCTTGATCTGCTCCACTGGTCCGGGACAGAGAGACAGGGAATAGGATAGCATCTGTAATGGTGAAGTCTCACACTCTGAATGCAGGAGAGAGCATGGCACACTATGGAAAAAAAATATTTTTCATGCAATCAATGTTGTACAGATTCACAGTTTTCACATTCTGCTAAATATAGTGTGCAACATGTCTCAAAACACACTACCATTCAAAAGTTTGGGGTCAGTAAGATTTTTGTTTTTACAATTATTTTTCTTTAGCAAGAACTTTAAAATTGATCAAGTAACAGACAATTCATTTAGAATTGACCAAAATATTTTATTTCAAATAAATGTTGTTTTGAAATTTTTGTTCAGTGAAAAGAAAAAAAATGCAAAAATGCAAACAGCAGTTTCCAAAATAGCAAATAGATGTATTAAATGTTAATATTTTACAACATATTTATTATGTTTTTGATCAAATAAAGCCTTGGTGAGAATAATCTTAAATAATAATCTAAAAAAAATTAAATGATAGGTTTACCAGACACACCCACAGTCTATCATTGCTTAAGCAACCAAAAGCCCCACCACAGATTCATGCCATTGGAATGAATTTGAGTGAGTTTTGCAGTGTAGGGCTAGTTGGGATACTGGGATACAGAGCAATTTCCCCAACCAACCTTTGAATGGTTTACTTAGTTGCATATTCATATTCAGCTAATTGAAAAATGTTACATTATTACAACCTTCCACTTTAAATGATCCACATTATGCTGTTTGTTACTACTTACCTGTAACGCACAACCTCTGGCCACTGCTTCATCTGTATTAAGTGTAGTGCTCACATCCTTCGTGAAGAATTGACTAATCTGGGCCTTTACAGCAGGGAGCCGTGTGGCTCCCCCTATAATCTCCACAGCACTGATGTCCTGAAGCCACACTTGAGCCTGTTCTACAGGTGTCATCAATGGAACCATCACTCTCTCGATCAGGTCGGCGTATAACAACTCAAATTTGGCCCTGTGTGGAAGAGGGCCATATTTGATATTGATCAAATATGCTGAGTAGTAGTATCACAAATGAAGTAGCCCAGTTGTAGTTCTGTAATGTGACATGCGTAGACAACAAATTATGTGTAGACAAATATCCAATTAAGATGAGAATTTAGGCATGTAAAAATATATATATATAAAAATTTAAAAATAAATAAAATGAGCTCAAATTCTACAAATGAATAAAAATCTATAATTTGTGAAATTTGCTAGAATGTAAAAACCATAGACCGTATAAAAACATGGACGTAGTGTCCGTGACGTCACCAGTAGACTCCTGAAGAGTGTTTTTGAAGCTCAAAGTGTGCAGAGCATAGACAGTAAAAGAAATGGACACAGCGAGCCCATTGGAACTCAATTGAGACAAATGAAGCCCGGTTTTAGCGTTTTTTAGCACTTCCGTTTCTGACGCACAGACTCAAACGAAGCTTGACGACGTCAGCAACCTGTCTGCCAGATGTAAATCTTCTAAGCGGCTGTGCGTGCAAACTGCCATCGTTAATCTTGCAGAGACGGCGAGCTTGAGCGGGGAGTTCTTTGTCGTGAGTGAGCAGGAGTAAGTATTCTGATTAATTATTTTGTATAGTATTTTAAACTGTAACGCAATTACGCTATATTAAGTTAATTGCCTGCGAGCTTCTCAACTTCTTGCCCCTTGGTGCAGAGCGGGCCGTCGCCATCTTGGCAGTGCATCACCGCGTGACTCTCCAGGACCAAAAATTGGCAAAAAGGCGGAGCTTGTTGCTGAAGCCACACCCACCTAGCTCGCCCGCAGTGACAGCAGCGGCAATCCACCTGTTACTCAAGTGACCACGCCCTTCATTATGCAGAAATTTGAGGATTAATATAAATTAAATGGATGAGTTATTAAAAAATTCACCCACCTCACAGTTGTCATGAAGGGCAAAATTAGCTACATAGACCAAAATAATTTTTTGCACTAGGCTGTAAATTTTTTTTCTGCTGTAAACTTGGGCATTTTAACATGGGGATTCCCTTTTGCAGCCTGCCTCAAGCGGCCAGTGGATTAATTACAGTTTTAACCACTTAAAAACTAATATTGATGAACTGATACATATGTGCGTAATGCATAGGATTGTTTAACCGATAAAAGCTGATATTAAAAATCTATATTTTTTTAATACATTTTGAATATAACCAAAAAAAACATCAAAAACAAAAAATTATATTGTTTACAACGCTACTCGTGTTTTAAAGTCTGCTAAATATTAAATTTTAGAGTGTTAATAAATATATTTTTAGTGTTTATACAATAAGATTTAAATAAGCATTAGACCCAAAGGAAATAAAAATGTAAAATCACAAAAAATGTACATGCATATTTAGGATACATTTACACAAAGACTGTATTAAAAACTGCATTATTTTTTTTTTTGTGCAAGTTTTGTTATCAAAATGATTCCCGTTTACATTAATCTGCAAAAACAACTAAAAAAGCATTATTATGAATGCCAAGACAGTAGTTGTCGATGCCATTTTTAAAGAAACACTACGTGTTTTCAAAGATTTGCATTTTCAGGCCCCCAAAACAGTGTTGTGTAAATGAATAGCAAAAATGCTTAAAATGTTTTCCCATTTTTAGTTGCAAACAGTGTTGTTTAAACACTCCTTTAAATACTAAGCAAACAAAAAAAGTATTTTTTTTTTTTTACAAATATATTGTGCATTAACAATTCATAGCTCTAAATAACACTACAGTCACATACCTGTTCATTTCACCACACACGTCTTTAATGTCCATAAAGCACTCAGTATTGAGGAGAATGTCTGTGGAGTTGCTTCTCATTGGTTTTTTGATTTTCTCACACATTCTTGTGTCAGTTGCAACACCTAGACTTAAATTCAGCCCAGAAGTATTCCACCAGCCTCTGATCAAAGTCTTTCCCTCCCAAATAAGGATCAAAGGCGGTTGACAGCACCTGCAAAATACAGAGTTCACTGATGTGCGTGAAAATGCAAAGTCAAGGATCTACACGAGCGTCTGACTTTGACTGAGACTAACCTCATCTTAGCCTTTGTTGAAAGCACAAACAGACACCTGGAGAGCTGAGTGGCCCATGTCCACAACTGCCACAATCTTTGGATTCTCATCACAGCCTGCCATAGTTTAACGCCACTGGAATGATAAATGACACTGTCAACATTGCTTCGCATGTGGCAAAGGCACTGTTGTTGTGAGTTTCATTAATTCAGAAGATACCTGCAGTGCTGTCATTCATTAGCTTCAGGCAGTTCTAGCCGGCAATCTTGGCAGCATCCAGCACAGACCTCCTTTCTGAACCAGTGAAGAATGAAGGGATCTATACGTGACAAAATCATTTGTATGGCCAAAGAAATGACACAAACAAACAACCCATCGGATTGATTGCTTGCACATTTGTGGTTTATGTCCAAATTAAAAAGGTCCTCGTTAAAAGTTACTGCTGTATGAAAATAAAGCAAGGCCTTTTCTCTAAAATATCATGATGACAAGAATAAAAATGACTGTAATACATTATTAGCACTATAAATAATTTTAGGAGAATTTCTAATTAACTAAAAGCCTCTATTTCTGGTACATGTCCCTGGTATCCATTAAATATCATGAAAATAAATTATTTCTTGCAATATTCACAGGTTCAGTGCAAAGACGTACAGAGATGACATACTCCACCACTTTCTTCAGCACATTAGCTTCTGCATTGTCTTTCAGTTTAGCCAACAACACAGCCGTGAGCTGCTCGATGGTGGAAATGGTGCTCCTGGTACATGACCTGATCAAGACAATGAAAGTCACAATCGTATTCTTTAATCCAAAAAAAATTAATAAATAACATGACAGTTCACCCAAATATGAAAAAATCTGAAAGCATATGCACTGTCGGGCCATCTAATATGTAGATGAGTTTTAACAATATGTAGTTTTAACTTTAAACCTTCAGTTCTGGACAAAATACAAGTCCATAATTAACTTAATAAGGATTCATTCAATTAAAAAGTTAATTTCTTGTCCTCTCACAACAAAATCTGTGCATATTTCTATCCTGATTCAGAGGAGTCAAAATTTCCCTAGAGAAAGCATAATTATATGGATAAAGGACTAATATTTTACCTGGATGCAATAGTCTGATGTTAAAAAAAAAAACAACAACAAAAAAAAAAAACATCATTTTTTTTTTTTTACTTTTACAAGACATTAACTTATGGACTGGAGTGATGTCAATTACTAGTGGATTATTGTGATGATTTTACTAGCTGTTTGGACTCTCAATCTGACGGCACCCATTCACTACAGAGGAGATTTGTGAGAAAGTTACAGTATTCAATGGGGGTGACCGTGATTTCACCAAGTACAACATATTCCTGGACCAACATCCTTGATGATCCTGGAACAACATTCCAATCAACCAATCAGAACTGAGGGATAACTTTTCAGGAAATATCTGTTTTAGGCTTACGATCAGGGTTATGTACTTCTACACCCTTTTTAATCTTAAATTATCCTTATGGGACTAATGAACACAGTGTTTACATTGATTCCAACCTTCCCATCATTCAGTAGGTCTCTGCAAAGCAAAAGTGGGCATTTATGACCTTGTGGGTGTTTTCAAACTGCCGGGTGTTTCTAAATCATGCAATCAAAATGATCCCCCCTACCTAACCCCAACCCTAAACCTAACATCACTATGACGTCAGCCAATCAGGTATCATGGTCTAAAAACACCCTGATCTGGTAACTCCCATTACTTTCCTGCAGAGACCTATACCTGTGTTCTCTGCTTACACAGAATGATCCTGAAAAAACTCTACCATGCAGTCTCTTAAAATTAGTTATCTAGAACAAGTAAAAAATATGAATGGTAAAATAGCACGCTTTTGCTTCATTCATAATCATCATCCCAGATGAGAACAGGAATGCCCACCTGTTTTTTTGCAGCATTACCAGTGCTTCTGTTCTTTTAATTAAATTAGACAACAGCTCTAAAACAAAAAAGTTCAGGGGTATTACACTTTTGAAGGATTCAAATAACAGTTTCTAGCTCACTTGTACATGTTTCAGATGTTTTGGAATGTCAATGTCATTGACAAGTGTATGAAATGAGGAAAGCGAACTTAACTAGATTTGTACTTGAATTTCAGTTTAGGTGGATGTTCAAATATGTTGTTTCAATATTCATCTGATACAGTGACGATACATGAAATGAAATCTTTATCTCTTTATACAATTAGCAAGCACAGCATCCACTTACGGCGTGCACCTGTCTGTAAATTCATTGGACATGGTCTCAATCCCTTCGTTTTTGAACACAGCAATACAGCACTTGTGAAACCCCAAGTGAAAGCCCACGACAGCCACCCTGGACTCCGGTCCGTACGCCGAGCGGTGTGTTCAACAAATACACAAACCCGCTAGTAGGCTACGTGTCAGTCCAGTCACTGAGGGTAATCCAGAGCTCGCGCGCGCACACTATTTTAGTCCTCGCGACCCATTGATATCGCTTTTCGGCGAACTTTCCAGAAACTTCTAAACGCAGCGGCAGCGGCGGCGGCCCTGCTCTGTCCAGCCCGCGCGGTGTGATTGCGTTCGGCCAAAGTCTCTGGTTCGGCGCAGCCTGCTGAGCTCGGAGCGGCTGATAGGTTGCTGTGGTAACCGCACGAGATTATGGGATAAATAGCACAAATACGATCTCCTGTCGTTATTTTGTCGGACAAATGCTTACTTTTTTTATTTAATTTTTATCGATTAGTTTGATATTTCATTGTCATTTCGCACAAATCTATCGACTGAATAGTTACTTTTGCAAGAAGGATGCTACTGTGGTTCGGATGGCCAAATGTTTACTTAATTTTTACCGTTATCTACATTAGGCTATAACATTGTTTTTTTTTAAATAGACTAGTGGAATATTTCATGTCTGTTCACATATTTAACGCAAGGACAATACTTTATAAATGTTATAGGGTAGACGTGACAATTATATTAAAACTTAGCTATATCATTCAGCGGAGTAAGACTGAAAGTTCATTTAGTTTTTTTTATGCAAGTTATTGGGTTTTTCATCGAAAGTGGGATGCAGGTTAATATTTTAAAGATTTTAAATTAGGCTAGGCCTACTTCATAACTGAAGACCAAGTAGGCTATATTTACGCTTCATGTCAACTTTTTCCATATTTTATTGAAAGTGAATGAAGCTGTTTCGCCGTACTGTAATATATGTTTGTGATCTATCCCTTTAAAAATCATTTTAATATTGGAGCCAAACACTGCTTCTTTTGTAGTAGTTTGCCATGCGGTCACTAGAGGGCGCAGCGGAGACGCGCGTTCAACAGGAAATGTCTTCACAAAACAAAGCTGGGTAATGATCGGCACGCACAGTAGTGACTGTTGGATACAGGATCAGTGCAAACACTCTGCTACAGCACATTTACACCGAGCTGGCAGCCTGCGATACCCGCGCCTCTTCCTACTATGCTTTCCATAAACTCTGAAAACGGATACAGTGTTGCCCGATGTTTCTTGCTTTGCTCGCTTAGTAAGTATTGTTCTACTCATCTAACGTTACCAAAATGAAGTTTTTTAGCTCGAGAGTCTTAGGTTAATTTTACTGTTGCCGTTTGTTTTATTAAGAATGGCAGCAGTCTGAAACGTTTTTGCTTCTTTTAAAGATGGAAAATCATATGATGAAAATAAACTGTTAGTAGTGACTAGGGTAGCCTATTAACCTATTTTAAATAAGCTGCCACAAATGACAATTTCTTGTAACAGCTTTCCATCACTCCTTCAAGTTATCAAGAGTACTTTTAAACTGATGTTTAAGACTTCATTCGACGGTTGTATTAATTAAATATCTAAATATGTGGAACATGCATGCTTTTTTCAAACTTAGTTGCCTAGTATAATGAATGAATGGTTGAGCTGACTACCTAGGTAACATTTTGGGCATTAAAGGTATGATGAGTTAATTCAAAACCTAGTGAGCTGCCTGTCTAGACAGCATTTTGTCCATTGAAGGTTTGATTGATTGTGTCTCGAACCCCACTGAGCTGCCTATCTTAACAACAAATTTTTAGCATCATATGTGATTTACTGTGAATATACTGCCACAGCAAGAGTATCTGGTCCACACTGTAAATAATTAATTGAACAGACTGATGTGCAAGAGTCAGAAGCACAACAGTTTGGAGTAGAAGTGAGGAAATCTGAAGTGTTGTTGGAAGAAAATGTACCTGAAACCTTCCCATTTCTCCACCCTTCCCAGGAAAATGAGTAGCTTAACATTTTATAAAGAGCACCAGTGCAGATTAGAGCCCGACCGATATGGATTTTTGGGGGCCGATGTCGATATTAACTCGAAAAGAGCCGATTTATAAGCCGATATTTTGATTTTGAAAATAAACTGGATATTAGACCCATTTCCTATAAACTGCACTTACACAACATTCAATAGCAAAATATCTGCCTGTTCTATGTATGTGGGCTGTATAAACCATTTTCCAGAAGGGATTATGTTAAAAAAAGCATTAGATTACAGTCTCAATGACTAAACAATTGCACATCAAAAGTATATATTTTTTAATGATCAAAAAACAGTCTGGTTTTAAACATTTAACACTTTTACTTTCTTCCAGTTGAAGCTGGTTTTAACAGTCTGTGTGTGTACTGTAAATAAATTATAATACTAAAGTTAAAGTATTTGCAGAAGTAGTCCCACACTTTGCTGCTACAGCATTCACCATTTTCAGCCATCTGTGGGGCAGAAAGAAAGACAGAGAAAGAATAAGTGAGTGTATTAATAATATCACCATGTATCATTACTCATGTCATCATTAGAATTATAATAATAATAAACAGGGATCTCCTACATAGGCAAAAATGAGAAATATATATATATATATTTTTTTTTTTTTTTTTTTTTTTTTGTCAAGCAATAGGTATTATTACCTACTTATATTTAACAATATTATTACAACATTTTCCTGTTATGTCTGTAAAGCTGCTTTGAAACAATCTGTAAAATATTAAAAAAATAAAAAAGCGCTTGTTCAGCTCACATTTATTTACATGTCCCCTCTGGTTAATCATTTCTGACGCACCTACTCGAAGTTGAATGGTTAACGTTAGTGTCATGAACACACCGCTGTCAATTTTAAGAAGAACCACCTTCAAACAAGTTAATAGCAAGCATTTAAGGGGGCTGCTAAAAAGGAAGCTATATTAGCATTAGAATAACATAGGGCTGTAGCTATCAAATATTTTAGTAATCGTGTATTCTACCAAAACTTCCATCAATTAATCGAGTAATCGGATAAAATGTGTTTTTGCTTAATTAAAGTGCAATATTAATTATGCAAGAGAAAATAAGACTCCTGGGTCTCTTAAAATGAACAACTAAGTTTCCTTTTTTAGAATTTTTATTTTTATTTTTTAAATGCATAGAATGCATTGCATACATGAAAAATAAACATTTGATTATTACCCATTGTTTCTCTGTCTGTACTTGTACTGTGAACAATGACAATAAGGACAATTAAGTGCCATTCAGTTGGGGTTTTAAATGAAACGTTTTCTGAGGTGCACATTAAACACATAAAACATTCATTTAATTTATCTTTTAATTATTGAAAATGTACTTAACTTTTTGGTAAACAAAGGGGATTTACTATAAAAAAAATAATAAAACATGGAAATGTTGTGTGATTAAAACTTAAAAAAAAGTTTTAGTGATAGGCTATGTACATTCTGCTGAACAACAGTCTTTAACTGGACTTTTATTTTGACGGGTTGGCGTACCTTTAGAGTTCTGTGTATGTGATGTGACGCTAGTTTTACTCAAATCAAACGGTCAAATGCTCATGAAGTGACTCAGAGCAGTTCTGGAGATAACCCTCCATCGCAGCGCTTGTGTCTCCTTCCGTTTTGTGGTTGACGTAAATGCGTTGTCACATAAAAAAAAAAAATCATTGCCAAAGAAACTGACGTGAGATTTAAAATAAATTAAAAGAGGCTCATTTTTTGTAATCGAGTTACTCGAGGAATCGTTTCAGCCCTAGAATAACATAACAATTGTTGTTTTTTCGAGGCACGCTGTACATAACTTCTAGTCATTGACTACACGCGCCCCCCTGCCACAGTTACGCGGTCATTATGTGGGAAACACTGCAGATATATTTAGAATAAGTTAAACGTTCAACTTAAAAGTACAATAAGTTTAACGTTCGTGCTCTTCCACTGATAAACATGGTAACGTTATTAGCTTTGTGGCTAATCTAATATAGCAATGCATTAGCGGCTGTAAGTGATGTTACAGAATATTTAGAAGTGATAATGATAGGACCGTTAGCTAGAACTACCACACTGTTTTTATATACAGTGTATTAACTAAATAATTTCACCTGACGAACTACAGACTCAACGTCAAAACTGTACATCTCCGTGGTTTGGCTGATCGCTTTCTCCTGTAGTGGATTTCTGGCGCTGTTGTCAACTGGGGAGTTGCAGACCTCCCTCTGCTGGACAAACTATGCAACACTCATAACATGAGTGAAGCACGTTTCTCATGTTTCATCGGCCGTTATAAACTCCGATGCCAATTTAAATGCAATAAGCTCATATCGGCCGATATATTGGTCGTGCTCTAGTGCAGATATAACTGCTTTAATGCATTGATCAATGCCTATAAAGATAGTTTAATATGGACATTTGTGGATATTAAGTTCATAAATCAAACCTACAACCACCAGATTGCATGCATTGTGTGTTTGCAGTTGATTGTATGTATGCCTTCATGCCAGTCATGTAAATGTAATCCAAGTTGCTGGACTGAGCATCTCCCCGTTTCTACAGTAAAAAGCCTATGGATCCCACTAACTTTATGTGTCTGACTAACACCTGGCCCACAGGCAAATTGTGCTCTGTGTCTGATAAGAAATATTATCAGTGCCCCTTATTTTGTCTCAGTTTCGCCACTTATCAACGTGCCTTGATTTGTTTAGAATTGCAGGGAAAAGAGAGTCTCTTCATTAGTCATAAGGCTATGTATGCCGAAGGATCTTAGACATACCGGTTAATGAAATGTTTTTCATGAAATGCACAGAAGATACACCTTGCTGTTCAAGAAATAGACTTGTGGTTGCTAATATCTTGAGGTACTGACCTAGTTTTAGTAGTACTAGCACCTGCAGAGTTCAACAGTAAGGGCACACTGGTCTGGAGCACATGAGGGAGTTTCAGGTCAAAGCCGTCACCTGCTCTATCGGGCCGTTTTTGCATTATCTTTACATCTTGCATTTGTCAGTCTTGGCTGTGTGTGTGTGTGTGTGATGCATTGCAAATTGTAGTTGTGAATTAGTATAGCAGACTGACATGAAGTTTGGTTAAAGTTGCAAGAATTATGATGTTTTTTTATTATTATTAAGCATCAAGAGTGAGTTGAAAATTACAAACCCTTTTTTTTTTCTTTCCAGCAAGTGTTTTTATGAATATAGTCACAATGACATAGAGCTAATCATAGCTTATTCCCTGTCAGTGTGACCTGCCAACACCGATTTTTGCAGATTCCGATTTTAAATATATACATTTAATTTAATTTACATAGGGGTGCTCCGATCACGATCGGCCGATCGTTATGCGCATCTCGTCAGTAGAGTTGTTCCGATTCCGATACTAGTATCGGAAATATCTCCGATACCACAACAAATTCTGGCATCGGCATCGGCGAGTACATGAACCCATATACCGATCCGATACCATTTTCTTAAAAAAGACCTAGTTATGACCGCAAGCTTTGCCTAACCGCTGCACGGTTCTTCTTCGCTGCTCAAAATGCATTGAAAACACAGGAAGTTGTGCTGTGTTGCCACAAGCAACCCCTGTTTAGAGCAGCGAAGAAGAAATGAAAACGCGTTAGCAGCCCTGATCTATATATGACTGGATCACTCATCACATTCTAAACTGCCAAAAGACAGTGAAGCCGCTTCTATATTATAGATCAGTGGTTAGCAGTATGTCTCTGTAGTACCGGTAGTTACAGACTCTCGAGTATATTCAGTACCGGCAGCTGCGTTCAGTCGCTTCCGTGTAAGTCAAAGGTCAGGGCTCCAGACAGTAGCCGAATATATACTAGTGTCTGTGAATATTAAACTGCAAAATACTATTTAAATATTACTCCGGCAAAATCTACATCTCTGTGGGTGACTGGCACAGATGCGCGAGAGCTCGCTGTTTTGTAGTCTCTGCTGTGTGTCATGAGGACACGAACGCATAAACCGTCACTTCGTGAGAATTTACCGTTTCATTTGAGAATACTGTCATATCATAAACACAGACACTCAAAGATCTTCATGGCAGCCCATTAAAATAAATGTTTGGTTTACATGAGTAAATTGACAATATATAAAGCTACTGTTGTAGCCTACAGTAATAATAATACGTCTCTATAATAATAATAATTATGCCTAGATGGTTGCTTGTTTTTTACTTGTTTTGTTGTAAAGAGATTATCTGATTAATAGATCTTTTTTTATATTCCTAGACTTATTTGTTGCAGTTTTTTTATACAGTTATATTGTAAAACTTAAATACCTTTTTTAGTTTGCGGTGTTAGATTTTTGGCTGGATTTGAAGTTCTTTTTTGCATAAGAAAATAAATAATAGGGCTAGTAGTATATACAGCTGTATATACAGATACACACCCAGGTATCGGATCAGTACTCGGTATCGGCCGATACCCTGAGCCCAGGTATCGGAATCGGTATCGGGAAGAGAAAAAGGGTATCGGAACATCTCTACTCGTCAGTAAAGCCTGTTCTCTAATCAGCGGTTAATTCCATCAGGTGCGTGATTTCACATAGAGCAGCTGTTACTACACAGAGCCGTTGTTAATAGAGAAGATGCGCAAATCCACTTAATTTTCAGCGTTTTTTGGTGCATCTTCTCAGTTAACAATGGCTCTGTGTAGTAACAGCTGCTCTATGTGAAATCACGCACCTGATGGAATTAACTGCTGATTAGAGAACCGGCTTTACTGACGAGATGCGCATTAATGATCGGCCGATCGTGATCGGAGCACCCCTAAATTACCCCCTAATATTTACCTATCATCTAAGAACTATAATTTACAGAATATACAAACAAAAATATTAGATTATTATTATTATTTAACAATTATTTAGATAATACATTTTTAAACATTACAACTCCCCCAACCTGGACTAAGTCACATATGTCCTCTAACTTAAACAACTCTCAAAAAAAGATGTCATTTCCTATTATGTTTATAAATGGTCATTTTTCCCCTAACCTTAATAAATGTGTAATCTTTCACATGTAGTTCTCACTTTGTTTCAAATAATTCAGTTAGAATAATAAGAAACTGTTTCTTATTATAACAGTTGAGTTGTGACCGTTGAAATGAAATCATTATCAACAAACTGCATCTTTCCACAGGAGAGGAAACAGAAGATACATCTTAATGGGCATTAGATGTATTCAGACAGATTGTTTTATGAAGCTGAGGTCAGGTGCCATAAATGCATTTATACCGAAAACTTGTATATATATATATAATATATGTTCACTGGCCACTTTATTAGGTACACCTTGCTAGTACTGGGTTGGGACCCCCTTTTTGCCTTCAGAACTGCCTTAATTCTTTGTGGCACAGATTCAACAAGGTGTTGGAACATTATTCAGAGATTTTGGTCCATATTGACATGATAGTATCACGCAGTTGCTGCAGATTTGTCGGCTGTACATCCATGATGCGAATCTCCCATTCCACCCTATCACTAAAAGGTGCTCTATTAGATTGAGATCTGGTGACTGTGGAGGCCATTTGAGGAAAGTGAACTCATTGTCATGTTCAAGAAACCCGTCTGAGATGATTTGAGCTTTGTGACATGGTGCATTATCGTGCTGGAAGTAGCCATCTAGAAGATGGGTAGACTGTAGTCGTAAAGGGATGGACATGGACAGCAACAATACTCAGGTAGGCCGTGGCATTTAAAAGATGCTCAATTGGTACTAAGGGACCCAAAATGTGCCAAGAAAATATCCCCCATTACACCACCACCAGAAGCCTGAACCCTTGAGACAAGGCAGGATGGATCCATGCTTTCATGTTCTTCAATTTCTGACCCTACCATCTGAATGTCACAGCAGAAACTGAGACTCATCAGACCAAGCAACGTTTTTCCAATCTTCTATTGTCCAATTTTGGTGAGCCTTCATTTCCTGTTCTTAGCTGACAGGAGCGGCACCCGGTGTGTTCTTCTGCTGCTGTAGCACATCTGCTTCAGGGTTCGATGTGTTGTGCGTTCAGAGATGGTATTCTGTATACCTTGGTTGTAATGAGTGGTTATTTGAGTAACTGTTGCCTTTCTATCATCTCTAACCAGTCTGTCAATTCTCCTCTGACCTCTGACATCAACAAGGCGTTTTTGTTTGTTATTGTTTATTAAATATAAATGGTTTAAATATTTTTAAATATACATATAATAATTTTTTTTTTGGGGGGGGGGGGGATTCAATGATTTTTAAATATGAAATCAAACCACCTGTAGGTGTTGGCAAATGATTATTTTAAATGAGTGAGTCATTTATTCAACCAATTAGTTTAAATGGCTGAATAATTCAGAAACAAGGCAAGTTACAGTAACGTGTTATAAAAAATATATATATTTCTATATATAACTTTCTGTGAGATACTTTGTGTGTTCTGTTGCGCTGATTTGTTTTACGAGTCTCTCTCACACACTCACTCAGGATGTGCAAGCCTCATCTGTCATGACATCAATACATTGATGTCATGACAGTAAATCAATAAATCAGTCTCCGTTTACACTGAAAGCAATAAAATCCGAATCATTCTCACGTGAAACGACATGTCTACATGCGGATGTGAGTGTATATATGATGTCAAAACCGGCTGATCATCCGGTCAAATGCTGCATTTTCATTAAAAATAATAAAATTCCAATTTTAAACTATTTCTAATTAGTTATTTTTGTGACACTTTTTTTTTTTACATTTTAAAAATAATCTCCTGAAAATAAAAATACAATAACATTTTAAATATGAAAAAAAAATATATATATATATATATATATATATATAATTTTTTGCAAATTCGAATGGATTTATTGTGATAAAAATATAACATTTAACGAAAATATATCTTGCTAGGATTCCTATGCAAAGAAAAAAATACAAGAAAAAATATTTTATAAATATATATATATATATATATATATATATATATATATATATATATATATATATATATATATATATATATATATATATATATATATATATTGCAAATTAAAATTAATACCTGGTAGTTCTTTGTCTGCATTTTTTTTCTGTAAATGAATGTAGAATAAAAATAGAATAGAGTCGTTTTTGGCAAATATGGCAAGTGCTTATTGCCCAACCAGTCCCAACTGGGAGAGTAGAAAATCTTTTGATCCCTTATCTGACTTAAAATATGCGGTACCTGTACTAGTTTCATGGTTTTTCCCTGTAAGAAATTTCTTGTTAGGTCTTATGAAGATGTATATGTCACTGGTATCAGCGCTGTCCTGTTGTATTATTTATGATGTGCAGAACAAAACTTTAAGAGAGAGATAACCTATCTTTTGTGTGTACCTGCAGGCAGAAGGAATGATCAGTCAAAGGCCACTGCAGTTTTGCTGTGAGGCAGAGCTAAAAACAAAGCCATTTAAAATGTGCATCAAAGATGTTTTGATGAGATATACAGCAAAAAGTAAAATAACCAGCAGCTGTTTTGTTAAGTCTTTCCCCCACAGATGTTGTTCTGTTCCCATAGAAGTCATTCCGTCGCTTGAGTCAGAAGACAGTTTAAGCTAGCAGTTTTAAAAGATAAAAGTGCTGTTTACACCTGACAGTTAAAAAGATAAACACACCAGCACTCACTTTCTGGAAAAGTGACTGTCAAATACATATCTAAAGTTATGCAGGGAGTGCAGGAATCCATGGATGGCATGAAATCACCTTGGCGGTGTGAAATTGGGAATACTTGCGCTCTGTTCTGCTTATCAGTGAGAGGCAGTTTTAGGATTTGGCTTGGGATTGAAAGCCATGGGAGATGGAGACAAACTAGGCATTTATGATGAGCAAAGAAATGCCAATGCATGCTCGTTTTTCTCCCAACTTACTAACCTACTGTAATAGGACAGCATATCTACTTTAATACTTAAGACAGAGTTTTATGATTGGAGAGTATAAAATAATGTGTTTCATAATCCGCACGGAAACCACATTTGAGCAAAATTCTATATTTAGCCCTTGTGTTTTGTTTGGGGTTTAAAAGAGAACCAATGGTCATTTTAATACCTTTTAAGAATATATGTAACAAGTTAATATTTCATGACTTTTCAAAGTCATATGATAACATAATAAGTTATGTCTTTAATTCGGACTACTTATGCAAGATATTATTCCTCCATGGACCATAAAATCTAAGTTAATTTATTAAATATACAATATCATTAATATAAATATATTGTGAAATATATAGATAACAGCATATTTAAACATTGATTATTAATATACTTAAATATAATATACTGTATTATTAAAAATTATAGTTTTTTTTTCATTTGAATTACAATTCTGGATGCTGTCTTCTACTTTTTTGTAACTTTAGGTTAAATTTTAGCCTGGTAATACCAGACTCTGCTACTTCACTTTGCTTCGTAGACAGAGTCTGGAATGGCACAATAGAGAAGTGTTTTCTCTCTCGCTAGGGGGCGCTTGTCTGAAGTTTAAAATCATTGGTTAAGCCAATCAGATACGTTTAGTTATGACGTATGTTATGCGCCTGTACAGCCGCATCGAAGCACAGACATCATGCATCGAACTCAAATCTATGATTGAACTTCCACTGTAAACCTGTTGTAAACACATGATGATGCGAGCGAAATGCCGGAGTGAACATGGCTGTAAACGACTTTTGCAGATTATGCGAAGTTAATCTACGCATCTACGCCACGGCTCTCAGCCGGCCCTCTGTCCGTTGATTGGCCCAGCTGTTTCCAGACCGGTGGCAAACAGAAAGCTCTGACGCTGTATCAGACTGAGTACAGATGCGAAATGAAATTGAGCGGAAGTAGGAAGTCTGACGTAGTCAGGCTAGTTAAATTTAGGAGTTCAGTTGGAATTTAAAGTACATGAAGTTGTGAAATGGTGATCTTTTCTGATGACCTAAAGTAGAGTATTTAGCTCAGTTTTTCCAGTGTGTGCCACACTGTCTGCATTAGTTAGACTTTGTTGGTGGCTTTGGAGCGTGCTGAATAGGCGTCAGACGGTCGATAACAAAGACCACTCTGATTTTGCTATTCATCTTAACAAACCAGAGCACAAGACCAAAACTGATGCTCTACATCAGTTGTTGGTTGGTTGGATAGTGTTGATAAAATGATTACGTCACTATAGAGAAGTCTGCCATTTCATTTTGATTAAAAAGTGAAACGTAGCTGAGACAGTCACAATATAATCCATAATATGCAATTACAAAATTTTGACTTTAAACTGCATTCAGTTCAGTTCAGTTCTGAAGGGAGCACAGTCTAAACAGAGACATTGTCACACTGCGTGATACCGTTTTTAATAATGAAATTCTAGTCGACGCAAAATCGAACTGCGCTTTTATCCTGTTTCGATCTTTTAAGCGATCAATATTTGTCTATTTAGAGCACAGAGTCCCATCATAAACGTTTAATAACTAGCACTTGATGTGATTGCATCAGACCTGTCGATCTCAACGAAGTCCTTCTTGACAGCTACTTCTCTACATTTTCCCTTTTTTTTCTTATACTGACAGCTCATCAGAAAACCCTTTTCTCCGTGTTAGCCGCCCGCTTCCAAAGTGAGATTGTGAAGTGATGTAAAAGATGAGCAGAGGTACTTTTATTCAAGAGATATTTCATGCTCCCTTCAAGTCATATTAGTTTCATAGAGCTATGAAATTTTGTGTGTTTTGAAAGCATCCACTCATCCACTTTGAATGAAATGTCAAGAGAGAAGTTCAGGCTTAATATCAGCCATAATTTAAAAGGGATCTGTGATTGACTTATGTTTTAGATTGGATTTTATGTAGTGCCCCTGCTGTTTGTGGTCCTAATCATCATCACAGCAGGGTCTAGTGCTCAGCAAGAGGGAATTAATACACGCCGACTGAATGCAGAAGCAGCAAACTGTCTATAGCATTCAATGTTATCATTTAATGTCAGGAACACCATTCAAGTGGCAGTGGTTTGCAAGTATCTCCTAACTAATGCATGTCTTTAATATAATTCTCTCAGAACAGCTTTGAGGGCTCCTCTGAGTGCCCATTTGATAAATATCAGTGCACTTTTGTGATTTATGGAAGGAGTAATGACTAATAACTTGCTTTGTTTGCTTTACGCTTGTGCATTGCCGACTCTCTTTATGCATTCCCTCTTTTGATTAACAGTTGTAGGTTCATTATCAAGTTACGGAGTATATGGAGTACAGCAAATTACTTCTTGTACACGCTGAATGTGTAATTAATTTTAAAAATATTATTAATATTATCACGTAATTTGCACAGCATGCTACTTACTGAGGCAACGAGCATGATGTGCAGGAAATGTTGGGAAGACCTGGCAACGAAAAGACCTTCAGGCAGAAAACGGCACGCATGCATGAACAATAAATTTGGCTTCCGGAAGCAAACCACAGTGACTGCTCTCATTGTGGCTCTGAGTCCCATTTCCTCCACAGAGAAAAGCCAATACTGAGGACAATAGTTCAGTTTTAAATAAGTGCCAGTTACAGTTCTGATTTCAGGCAAACTGTGACTGATTGGGAAATTGGAAATGTCTGGAGGTGTGGTTGAGGAAGCGAGACAAATGAATGCATTACTTGACGAAGTTCAAACATCTCCCTGTCTGCCTTCCACAGCGAAGTAATGCAAATGTAAAACTTTCAAAGTACATTTTGAGTTTGAGGATGAACTTTCTTCTTGACCGCGTTATGCAGATGTGTAGTGTGAATACATGCTTGAAAATATTGCGTCTGAAATGTTGGCATTGCCTGTTCTTTGATAAGGTAGCTTACTAGGGATGGATGTTACCATCATTTTCATCTGGTTGTAAAATTTGTTCATTAAAATGCATTCTAACAGTCAGTAATGAATGGTGAATTGTACAGTTGCATTTTATTTTTGCATTTAGATTGCCTCA
Organism: Carassius auratus; assembly: GCF_003368295.1. NCBI lineage: Eukaryota > Metazoa > Chordata > Actinopteri > Cypriniformes > Cyprinidae > Carassius > Carassius auratus. The sequence goes on along the minus strand of NC_039257.1, from coordinate 4,563,828 downwards.
AAAAAAAAAAAAAAAAACTTAAATGTATTCTTTAGAAACACTTTTATTGAATTTATTAAATTTACATTTATTTTATTTTATTTATTAATACTGTTAAATGTCTTTACCATATCCCAAAATATGAATATCAGTTTTTCATACTGTACATTTATAATTAATCCATAGCATTACATATATAACACTTCTTAATAAATTCTTAATTTAAGTTTAGAATTTTTAAATCTGTCATTTATTGTTAATGATTTTTAATATTATTGTTATTATTTATTGCTGCTGCTATTACTACAACTGTTTATTTATCCATTTATGAATAGATGATAAATAATAAAAAATTCGTAATAAAGATTTTAAAGAAATACAAATAATAAAGAATAAATTAATCATTTTATTTATTATTAATTTATATTTTTTATTAGTATTAAAATTCATGGTATAAAACTGCCAATTTTGCAGTTAAAAAAGAAAAAAAGTTTTTAAAGCATTTTATTGGCGTTTTCATATATTAATTCCGCTTTCAGAATGGTCACATAACAAAAACAAAAAATAATTGTATGCTTTGTAAATAGCCAACCCTTTTCCATTCGGCAGATATTGTTGTTTCTGGTTTGTGCATTGTAAACTGCTGAAAGTCTACAAAATATGTTGTCTCCCAGAAAAGTTTCTTTTTTTTTTTTTTTCTTTTTTTTTTTACTTCCGTAACGCATGTGTTTTCTCCTCATTTAAAATATAACAGGTTTATAGACTGAAACTTTTCTGATGTTTGGACTCTCTTTTAAGGGGGTTTAAAAAAAGAGATGGTTCAGTATATTGATAATAAATCAAATTTATTAGAATTTATATTTCAGGTTTTGACTGAAAATGTCACATCTGTAATGGCGGTATTGCCCAGATGGTGCAAAGTGTCGTTCACACAAATGCTAAACATCATCATGGTAACACACATGAAACTGAAATAATGCAACAAACATTAGATGTAACATATACAACCCTAATCTAAGGTGATAAGAAAACCCAAGAAGAAATCATTATTTCAACTAAAAAAAATAAAATGTCAATCAAATGTGGAATTCTGGGAATGTCAATTTGTGGTTATTCACTTTAAATGATATTTTCTCTTTCACTTTTCAAAAAACTGTAGGTTACTATCATAAAATTAACATGTAATGACCAAATATAGTAGGGGAACTTAACGTTAACCAATTAATAGGTTTTCATGTAGTATTTTTACAGTTTTTTACTGTTAAAATCAGTCATTTTTTACAGTACGTATCAACCTCAATTTAATTTGTTATACTTATCTTGAGAATCTCAACGGATGCAGCAAGTAATTTGATTATTGTTTGCTTTATATGATGAATACTGAGCATTTAGGAATCCTGCTGATTTGACGTGCTACTTTTTACATACTGTGTAGCAGGCAAGTATCAATATCCATATAGCATCCATCCATTCGTCCTTACAAACTTTGAAAACCCTTTGATTACCCAAGTACAGCTTTCATCCAAAGCTTCTAATTTCCCTCATTTCTCTTTGTTGTTCTGCATTATCTGAAAGAGCATCTGTTCTTTGCATTTGTCTGGGAGACATCTGAAAAAATTATGCGCAGATGTCAGTTCAAGCTAATGATTTTCTCACAGTATTTTATCAAGAATATAGCCAGCGGTTGTCAAACGCAAGGAGGGCACTATATAGTGATGCAGTGTCGGCGGCCACGTGTAAGTAGTGCTCGGAGAGCTGCTAAATGGCCCTCGTGTGTGTCTGTCTCGCCCTAACATCCTCAGGGAACCGGCATGAAAAGATTGAAAGTTTGCGACAGATGTCAGAGAACGAGGGGTGAACTTGGATGCATTCCTGAAGGAAGCCGAGGTTTTCAAGCCAAATGTTGCATATTTAATCCACTCTGACAGACTCTTTGAGTCCATGTGAGAATGTAGCCTGTCTTGCTGCTGAAAGAAGCGATTTTTCTTTGTTGAAACCCATTTTCTCACTCTACAGTTTCTCTTATTTATGTGGAATTATTCATTTAGAACTCAAGATGGATCAATGCGTAATGGTTCTTTTTCTCTTTAAGATGTTGGCTGAATGAAACCAAATGCTGGTGAATGCGCTCAACTTTTTATATAAAACGTAATTCTTGCGTTTTACAATGGGTTTTAATGGCACGCTCGGGGAGATTTAGTATTATGAGTCTCCCATATTGCCTTTCTTTCAGCATCCTGTTGGAGCACAATAACATTTGAGGTGAAATTGTGATCCAGATCTTGCCACTGTGAGAGCTGAGCACATTAGAGAAGCTATCCTGATGATAGTCAATAGCGGTGTGCATTCGTCAGCTGTAAACAACCCGATGCTTCGGTAGAACTATGGGGAGAATTATCTGACAGTAACAACAGACCTATATATCTTCTCTGGCCTTGGCTCATCCTGCCCACTGATATTCTGAAAATGCCATGGCCCTTTATGATTCAGCCACAGTGGAAAAAGAGCAGCAATGATGTTCAGGGCAGAGCAAATCAATCCAACTGTGGCTTATCTATTATTAATGGCTTACATTTTGTATAAGAAAGGGAGAAAGTGACTGCTTAAAGGGTTCTGGGAGATCATTTTAAAACATTTGCATTTGTTTTTTTGTTTTGTTTTTTGGCTGTACAAGCAATTAAACGCATCCAAAATTAAAGTTTGTTCACGTAGTATATATGTGTGTGCTGTGTTTTTATGAGTATATATACAAGTATATTTAGAAATATATATACTGTATGTAATGGGAATTTATATTTATGTGTTAATATTAAAACCGTTCAAAGGTTTGGGGTTGGTTAATATTTTAAAAGAAGTCTTTTATCAAAAATACAGTAAGAATAAAAATACACTTTACACACATTAAATTAAAAATCGAATTTATTATTGTGATGGTAAAGCTGAATTTAAATTTCTCTAGTCTTCAGTGTCATGATCCTTCAGATATCATTCTAATATATTAATTTGGTGCTCAAGAAATATGAATTATTTTTATTTTTAAATAAACGTGTTAATGTGGAAAACAGTTGTGATACAGTACTTGAGTTGTTTTTGGAGACCATTTTCAATTAAAAAAAAAAGAAAGAAAATAGTTTAGTAGTTTTAAAATACTTCATCTCACCCTTAATTTAATGTAGCCTTGATGAATAAAATTATGAATTTCTTAAAAAATAATAATAAAAAAAGTACAGTCCCCAGACATTTGAATGGTATATGACATCAAATAAAAATAATTATTGCATTGAAGCATGCATAAAATTGTTAATATTATAATAGACAAGATACATATAAACTATACAACAAATGGATACTGTATAACATAAAAATATATATATATATATTATGTTACAAATATAACCTAAAGAGACTTTTATTAGATATTTTTAAGCCCTGTTCATTCACATTAAGCATCCATACAAACTGATTAACTTAATTTGGCTTTTTCAATGACCCGAGAAAAGATTAGGTGAGCATATTGGATTATTCCCTGAACTCGCTGTGTGTGCAAACAGTGTGACATTAAATATAAAATAAAAAGACAAATACGCACCTATACATTGTTATTAATATAATTTGTTCAGCAGCATTATTTTCAGCCCCACATGACTAATTAGATCCTCAGAGCCACTCGCGCTCTTTGAGCTCTAATGAGCTCTAATGAGCTCACATAATCATGTTACATTTACACATGACCTTTTGATTCCCCTCGTTTGTGATATTGCTGAATGTTTCCTCATTTCAGAGTTAACTTGGAATTTTAATGCTGCCCAAGTCTAGATTTCTTTACCGTTTTCTCTATGGCTATGTTTACCAGTCATCTTCTTTTAACAAGTGTTAGATAGTAGTTGTCATCGCTGTCCACATGAATGAATTTAAAGATGTTTTCGCTTAAACAGCCAGCAGACATTTTCAGCACAGAGCCATTCGTTTATGCATATTTAATGTATTCAGCAGCATAACACCAGGCCAAGAAACGCAACTTATTTTTTGCTGCTTACTTTTGGATTTTGGCACCATTTGTGTGTTTACATGAAAAACTCTGAACCTAATTCATAATGCTGAATTCTTTCTGCAGGCTTCTCAAGAGTTTTTTTAGGACATCTACAAAGAACTGGACTCTATAAATAATTTAGCATGCAGGGCCAGGGGTAAAGACGCAATATAAAATTCAAACTAACTATTGGCTCAGAGGTGTAAACCTCAGCCTCATTAAAGAGTTATATAAAAGAAGATTTCACAGGTTGCGAATGGACTTGTGAAGGAGAGAGAAGCAAATGCCTTTTAACCTTCATACGAGTTAATCTGGATTTTTTAATGCACACCTTCATGGCTCTGCTTATATAATGTCACCCGAGCAGCGGATAAGTAAAAGGAGCAATTATGAACTGATCCAAGGGCAGTCTAATGGCTGTCGTATTCTCAGAAACCGAAGCTCACTCCCAATGATTTCACTGGCACCAAAAGTCATCTCTGCAACTGCTGTTTTGACGCTCGATATCGATTTCTAGGCTCCTTGCAAAACGACTCTCTTCCCAGGATCAATGGAAATGCAATTTGAGAGAAGCTTCTCCTACTCTAATGAAAAACTTTGCAAAATACATGTGGTGCAGACAGAAGTCCCTAACGGCTGGTACAGATTAAAGGCAAAGAGATTCTCCTCTAATCAGCTGGCTTTTAACTCCCTCTTCTTAAAGAAACACCTGAGATTTACATTAGAAAGTCGCAGGCTTTTAGACTTGCAGTTCTGTCAGCATGTTAATGGAGCCCTCATTGTAGAGATGTGATGTTTTCTGTTTGATTTCTTTTCCAGTGCCCCTCATCACTGCAAAGGGAAATGATGTGGAGAGTCCAACAAAGGTAAGGGCTGACGCATATTTACTCTTGTGTATCAGAGTATGAATGCACATTGATTTTAAATTGTAGATCAGTAATATCAGTCCTTTTTTGATGTTGTTGTTGGTATGCTCGCCTCAAGACCCATCAGCGCTTGTATATGTTTTGTTTATCCAGCACTATGAATGCAAGCTTACAATTACACGCCTAATATATGTAATATACACTAGCTTGGAGGAAAAAAGTTGCCATTTGGATTCAAATAAGCAAATACTGAAGGATGAAATACTGGGATTGTATGGTTGTTGCAGTGATTAATGTGTTTCTGGCATGCTGTTTTGTTTGTTTTGCAACAGTTGTGTAACCCTAACTGTTGCCGTGTCTAGCTTTTTATTCCTCAAACCACCATGTTGGAAGACATAACCATATTCATATTGCATGATGAAAATGTCTAGATTCATTTGACTCATGATACTGTTGCTCTATGCTCTACTGAAACCCCCTAAAGCATTTTATTAAACTACCAAAAAAGCATTAGTTATGCATTGCTCAGATCATCTTCATGCATTGTAATGTCCAGTTTCTGAAGTTGAACAGGTTATAAAAATTTCACTAGCCAAAAAATTACTTCACAACATACTGTTTATTATCGGTCATCATTAGTCACCAAGAAGTGCATCCCTGAGTTAATTTAATCTCTTGATTTTTAATCACTACTTGCTTATTTGGTAGCACATCTATCTTCACATTGTCAGGCTGTGGCATTGTCTTGCAATAAGCATTGCATTGAGTTTGTCTAACTATAAGAGACTTTGACAGGGGCCTTCACAGCTGAAATGCTGAGAGAATGATCCCCGCCGCAAGTAACGCTAGTCTCTTTTATTGCGTCAGCCGTTTCTGCTTTTGTGCTTGCATGTCTTGGGTTTTAATAATTTTTTCCTTTTCTTTGTTATTTCGTTCTCTTTTCTTCAAGCAGGTGAAATTAAAAGTGAATAGTTCAGTTTTCTACCCTGACTAGTATGTTTGAAGGTTGACGCATTCATGGTCGATTGAATGTAAAGAATGGATAACCATTCCTATATACTTTCTGTCAAAACCATTTTAATGAACAGTTCCGACTAGGTCCTTTCAAACAGATGGAGAGTAGAAGAAATGGACATGAAATAGTTGAGAAGCTTCTCTCGATTTGCACAGCAGTTGGATGACAGGATGGACAATTGTTCAGGCCATCCTACTGTTAAATCCATGCTCTTCAAAGACAGCACCTCCTCGATCTCATGGGGTGAGAGGATTGACTGGTTGCAATCAAGGATCCAAAAGAATGGTGCTGCTGCTGTCATTGAAGTTTCTCTTTTTCTGCCTTTTCAGTGTTTGATTAGGGCTGTCAGTCGATTTGAACATACATTACATTATGCTGAAATGATTTAATTAAATCACAATTAAATGCATAAATCAATATTTCCTAGGAAATATAGTGACGTAGAAAGGATTAGAGAGAGATTAAAAAAAGGGAGGTCCGGATGTGATTTATTATTGAAAATAATAATCATGAAGGTTAGTTGAGCATTCGTTCTGTAGCATCTTGGAAAAAATGTAGAATTTTTATGGCAGTCTGTGAAGTTCCAAGCTGTTTATCTTTGTCAATTCTATTTTATTCCATTACGGACTTTCTGCCTTTTTCTGGACGCAAGAGCATGTTTTGCATCTTGGCAAAAATGTAGAATTTTTATGGCAGTCTGTGAAGTTCCAAGCTGTTTATCTTTGTCAATTCTATTTTATTCCATTACGGACTTTCTGCCTGTTTCTGGACGCAAGAGCATGTTTTGTGCGTAACTGTCTGTGTCATCTCATTCTTTGCTGTCTGTTCTCATCCAGTAGAAATGATTATATAGATTAGGTAATTTTAACACTTTTAAAATATAAATAAAATGTATTAGTTATGCTAAATGAACATGTTAAGGGAATAGTTCACCCAAAAATGTAAATTCTGTCTTTAATTGCTCACCCTCATTTCGTCTTGCAACTTTTGCAACTTTCTTTCTCGCGTTAATTTAGGAGTCACCAATGTGTTAAGAAGATGCATGTTTTAGAATTGACACGGAAGAGAATAAATTGTTGAGTAAAGTTATTTTTGTTCAACACTGATGCCACATGGACTATTTTAACAATGTCCTTACTACCTTTCTGGACTTTGAATGTGGTAGTTGCGTTGCTGTCAGAAAGCTCTTGGATGTCATGAAAAATATTTTAATTTGTGTTCCAAAGATGAACGAAGGTCTTATGGGTTTGGAACAACATGAGATTGAATAATTAATGACAGAATTTATTTTTTGGTGAACTATCCCGTTAATTTGAACACTAATACAAATAAAAAAAATAATTTGTTGTGCTAAATGAACATGAAATTAACAATTTTAGTATTTTGGGGGTTTTATATTTATTGTTTCCATTTTTAAATACATTTGTTTCATTTTACCAATTCAAATAACAATTAATACAAAAATTAATTAATGTATCTAAATTCATACATATTTAATTTTGTTACTTTTTTAACTTCTGTATAACAAATGTGACACCATAAGCACTCAGCATTAGTTTTGAAACAGAAAGTTGTATCTCATTCCTCAGTTCCTATTTTAGCTAATGACTTTCCCTGATGGATGAATGAATGGTTGACATGATTGCATTATAGCAATCAGATTTGGGATGTGATCTCAGTGACATTGTTGCAAATTTAATGTATTAGAAAAGAAATCAGGCTAAAAATGAAATTGCTGTCTTGTACAGTTTCTTGCAACTTTCTTTCTCGCGTTAATTTAGGAGTCACCAATGTGTTAAGAAGATGCATGTTTTAAAATATAAAGGTATCCTAGTGTTGGGTTGCAGGAAAAGTTCTATCTTTTTTAAAAGTTTATCTTTTTTAATGTTTTCTTCATAATAGCTATGCAGTTCACGTGAGAGCATGTCTGTACAGGACAGTGATTGAATGCAAATAATATGGTTGGGTCGTGCACTTGTCATTGCTCTTCGATACAGGTCAGGGATTACAATTTGGCTTAAAATATGGTGAAAAACCTGCAAGTCATGTGATTTACAGCATAACAAAGAGCTCATAAAAGATATACCAAGGTGCAGTTTTCATCTTCAGCTTTTCAGTCATGCATGACCTTTGATGTCAACCTTTTTCTGAAGAACAGGGCGCATTGGTCATGCAGCTGGAGAAACGGTGCTGGACTTGGAATCTCAATGGCTCAGGGGACAGAGGGCAAATGAGACTCAACAGGTCACTGGTGTGTGCTGGAATACTCTCCCATTTATCATAAGAACCAAGAGAGCGAACCAACCTATGAAAAAAAAAGAAAAGAAAGGTGGGTCCAATCAAGGATGTTTCAGAAGATTCCCCTTGATTGATTTGCTCTTGGAAGACGTGCACACATATTAAAGCTAACTCCAATTAAGCTTGGCCCTGTAATTTCAAGCAGCCTTGCCCATGTGAAACGACTGGTGATTCATTTTTACTTCTTCAAGCAGGTCCAGTCCTGTCAGTGCTGGTTTAGCTGAATGATATCGAGAGCCAGCTGGCAAATGTCACTCGAGCTACTTGCTGCTGCTTGCAATCTCGGCATGCTTGCACTGGCAGTTCTGGGCTTCGCCATCTGTGCTGAACTGTCCTTTCTGATAATCTCTCTGAATCCCACAGAAGAGTGTTTTTGACGTACTTGGAAGCAATGGGAATGGTGAAGGAATGGTGCTTTTCTGGGCTTGTATGGACCCTTTCCTACAGAAGGATGAGAAACGGCCATCATAAGGGATTATCTTGAGACCCGTGGCTCAGATCAGTCATCAACGGAGAGAAACTGTTTTTCCGATGAGCTTTATGACAACTATTCCTTAAACTATAGGGTATGGATGGGACAGGATGGGAAGTTAATTCTGACTCTGCCATTGGCCATTGAATAATAATTGGTTCATTGAAGGCTGTATCAGCAGCAAAGCAGGCTCCCGACAGCCCTGAGATGCCACAATGTGTTGAATTTATGATTTTCATGTATGACCTTGTAAAGAAAGGAAAAAGATTTCATGAGTCCCACATGTGTCTTGTGCTTTTTATTTGATATTCCTAGCACTGCCCACATGCAGCCGTTCTCTTCTGGATGCATTGCTTTTGTCTCTGATGATGTTCTCAGTGTACCACATGTTGGTGGGTAGAGATTGTCCTTCATTCCTTCTCGGTTTTGTCTTGGACTATAATTTCTTTTATATGTTTGCAGGAAAAAATATTTTTTTAATCTATATTTAATTTAAAATAAAGTGTTTGAAAAGAGAGCTTAATCAAGAGAGCTTTATTTAGCTTCATCGGCAGCAATATTAATTTTTAATGAGTCAAAAAGTATACACATCACACCTCTGTTTATCAGTTTGCTCTGGCTACCAATAGCTGCTCACATAAAATTCAAGGCATTGATGTTTGTCTTCAAAACTACCACTGGCTCTACACCCATTTACCTAAATTCATTACTTCAGACTTATGTGCCCTCTAGAAGCTTGCGTCCTGCAAGTGAACGTCCCTTGATTGTGCAATCCCAAAGAAGCACAAAGTCACTTTTACGGACTTTTACATTAAATGTTCCTCCTGGTGGAATGATCTGCCTATCTCAATCCTAGCAGCTGAGTCCTTAGCCATCTTCAAGAATCGGCTTAAAACCCATCTCCTCCATCTTTATTTGACCCTCTAACTTTAGCATTCACTATTCTAATTCTATTCTTGAAATGAAAAACATCTAGCTTTCTAATCCTTTTTGTATTCTATCTGTTGTCTTTTCATTTATTATACAATTATAAAAAAGACATTTAATATTAGCCTGCTCTATTCTTTTTCTATTATATCGGTTTTCTTTTTATTTGTTATATTATTTAAAAGCCCTTGCTACCTGTACTGTGTTTAAGCTAACTGAGACTTGTTAAAACACATATATATATCATTGCTTTTTTTTTTTTTTTTTTTGATTGCTTCCATTGTTCTCATTTGTAAGTCACTTTGGATAAAAGCGTCTGCTAAATGACTAAATGTAAATGATAATTGTATTCAATTTCTGTAAGTGTAACAATGTTCTTAGATTGGGAAGGAGGAGATGGGAACCGTAGAAAATTCAAACAAAACTTTAATAATAAAATATACACAAAATAGTGTGACCGCCATTTGCAGATTGTCGCGAACAAACAAATGTGAAACTTTTTTTTTTACTGTAGACAAAAGAAGGTCAGGGTTTTGTTATCCACAAAGTAACATGATACAGCCTCCTCCGCTCTATTGTGTTTTATCTGTTATCTAGACGACAGCTGTTGCACTGGCCCATTTTCTCCTGTTTAGTCCGCTTCAGAAAGTACGTGCAAAGAAGAGGAGGGGAAACCCTTGAGCTTGACTTAAACTACAGAACCTAATTAAGTCAGTGCCTTCTGCCCACCCCTGGCACTGAATTGAATCAGTTCTGATGTGGTCCATTCTGCCCATGCATACATTTTCCTCACATTGCACTCAAATCAAAAACCTGACAGCACAACTATAGTCTGTGAAGACGTTTTGCCTGGCATCCTGTTATCCACTTTCTTCAAACTGATTTCTATCACTCCCCTGTTGATTATATGATGAAAATGAGTCTGTGAAAGGAAACCTGCATATAAGTGCGAAATTTCTGTGTGAATGGGAGCTGTGTGGCACAATGTTAGGTGATCTACATATATGGGATGGTGGGAGGGAGAAGATGTGCACAATTTAATCAGTGATGACATGCCTCATTTCAAAAGAAATAGACAGGAAAAGAGAAAATGCTTTTGAACCTAATTTTTTTTAGTGGCAGTTCGCTACAGGGGTTGAATTTAGACACACAACTTCTCATCAAGGCTTTTAACACGCTGACAGTCAATTAACCCTAAGAAGTTATGTGACTAAATTCAGACCCATTAAACCACAGCCTTCAAAGCAGCGCTTTTGTAACAATTTCACCATCCTCGACAGTACATTTCAAGACAGTTACTGTCAGATTTCAAATTACCTGCTGTGTGCAAAGTTCCTATTAGTATGCAATCGTTTTTTTTTTTTTTTGTGAGGGCTGTGGTAGTTTTGTGCAATTAAAATTTGCCTACTTGTTTGTTCAATATCTGTCAGTTAACCTATTGAAAGTGTGCACTTAGTATACGTTTATCCACCGAATCTTATGGTCTCTGGGGGACATAAACCAGCCTAATTATACAGGGCTTTGTGACTGACTTTCAGACATCCCACTGACTAGTCGATTTTGAAAAGATGTAATTTTGCAACTCCTGTGTGTGGAATGTAGCCATTTTTTCTGTCTAGCAAGGACTCACTTATAAAAAAAAAAAAAAAAAAAAAACTGTTGTTGACATAAAGCTGCAGTTTGTTTTTGTTTTTAGCTGTCATTTAAAAACAGGTTTATGTTAAATAGATCAGACCTGTGCGAAAGATAAATCATTTAAATAGCGCCTCATTATTCTAATGTGATCTGAATTTCTAGCTACTAATAAGTGATATTTAATGATCTGCTCCTGATTATTTACTTAACTTGCTAAAGTGGTATAGTATAAACTATGAATATCGTTCAAGTAATTGATGCCACTAATGTTGCAGGCTTTGGCAAATCCAGCGATTAGCCTATGTCATCCTAAAAAGTGCTTGTTTCAACTTCAGGCAAACTGACAAAAAATACCTGGAAGTACCATCCAAAAAATTGGGATACAAAAATATTTAACGCTAAAATATGGGGTTTTCAGAATCTGGCAATAAATGTTTGTATCTCAGGAGATATGTTGCCCTTTTAGGAGTATAAATCAAGATATAGTTTTAGGTCAGCAATACATGGATTTTATTCAGACGTGTGTACACACACAAATACATATGTTGGCCAATATTAACAGATGTATATTTAAAAAATATGATACTCAACAAAAACACATTATTTATACCCCCTCCTTGTTTGTGTCCTAATAAGATGGTAAAGAGCAAGAAATACATTATCCAATGTATCCATATGAAGAGGAATGTTACCAAAATTACATTAAAGCAGTATTTATTTTTATTTTTAATGTAATTTTTTTTCTGTGATGGCGAAGCTGAATGACATCATTACTCCATTCTCCAGTGTCACATGATCCTTCAGAAATCATTCTAATATGCTGATTTGCTGCTCAAAAATAATTTCTTTTTAATATCAGTGTTGAAAATGGTCTTGCTGGCTCAATTTTGGTCAAAACGTTGATGTATTTATGTTCAGGATTCTGTGATGAAAGTAGGAAGTTCAAAAGAACATTTATTTGAAATGTAGACCTTTTGAAATATTATTATAAATGCCTTTACTGTCACTTTTGATCAATTGTAATGTTTAATGCATCTTTCCTGGAAAAAAAAAATTGTATATACAATAGTATATATTATTGACCTAGACATCAAGAAATTGTGTTAAGTCAGCCAATCTGATTTTATCCAGATCAAGGAAATACTGTCCTGTATAAACTATCACCAGATCTCACCACTTCTCTTTACACACGTCCATTGTGTATTTGGAGCAAGGACGGTGATGGGAAACCAGGGCTGGTGATGATACAGATGGAGCCCTTTGGAGTCTTTGCTTTTCCTGTTCCTTTGGGGCTTCAGAATCAAATCAATGGTTGATTTCGTGGATCGAATCTCTAACCGTGCCATGATTCACAACATCACCTTGATAATTCAGCCTCTCCCTCTCACAGTAATGATGTGCCATGCTTTGCCCTGTGTAAAGATATATGACTTGTTTAAACTGTGCTCTCCGAGGGCTCCTTGGAGCTCAGGACTAGAGTAATTGTTAGCAGAGTGGTTGCAATAAATCAAAAGCAATCTCCTTTTTTCCTCGTTATCCTCTAATTTACCCCAATATGACTAGGGAGAGCATCAGATAGCTAGAATTTGCTTGCTTCTTGCCTCTTGTCCCTAAGGATGTGAGATTTGAGTTGAGTGGGGAAGGCTCGTTCAAAAGTTTGCAGCGGGAAGTGTGATCGATTCACTCTTTCCTCCACAGTCGGCTGGCAGCGCTGACAGCTCTGGTGGCAGAATGAGCCTCCTAATGCCCTAATTGAGCTGAGAGCTCAGGGTTAGAACAGCATCAGCTCCGGGCACCGAAACCACACAATTCGCAGGAGCTAATGACATGGTGAATCATGATTTATTAGTTCAAACAACCCAGAGGATCCTCTCCACATTTTGTTTTTCTTTTAGAAAAATAATTGAATGGCAAATTTATGCATACAGGGAGACTTATTCTGGCTTCATGTTGGAATGATCGTATTTACGAGATTAGCATAAACGAACAACACCACAATGCCATAATTACTATTGGGGAAACTCCAGATATTCTTTATATATATTTATTTATATATATATATATATATATATATATATATATATATATATATATATATATATATAATGCATGTAATATGTACAGTATTTACAGTACATAGTTTTTTGTTAACTTGAATTAATTTTGAAACGCAAAATTTAGATTTGTTTTATTCTAGAATATGTAATAATGTAATAATAACTATATAAAACAGTTTTTTATCATGTATAGTTAAAAAAGAATTAAATTTGATCGCAATGGAAAAATGTTATCTATTATTTGTTATATGTGAATATTATATGGATACAGTACATTTTAAATTTTAGGGCAAATATTTGTGTTTTTATATAATAAATGAAATTAAAATAATTAATAAAAATTAACAATATAAAAAATAAATATTTTTCTTTTCAAAATGATCTCAAGTTAATACACAGGCACATATACACTGAATAAATTATATAATTAATAGATCTCATTATTACATTTTATGGTAACAATTTTAGATTAGGGAACATTCACTGTTAACTAAGTTTTCCCTCAAACTCCTAATATGCTGCTTATTGATAGTTAGTAAGGTAGTTAAGTATATATCTGGGGTAGGTTAAGGGATCTAAAATATTGTATGGTCATGCACAATAAGGCATACATATGTGCTTTATAAATTCTAATAAACAGACAATATGATATGCAAGCTTACAAGCAACTAGTTAATAGTAAGAATAGGTCCTTAACCTAAAGTTTTTCCCATTTAGCTTTTTCTCATTCGTGATAAAGGTGTTTAATTTAGTTTTTCAATTCCAGTTTTTCAATTTGTGTCAGACTTTTAGACCCCAATATATGTTAGTATTTCATTTTTGTATTGCCTTCAAAGTTTGAGTAAATGAACTATTACATTTGCCCCAGAAACCAATTGAGAGTGAACATGGCATCTGATCTTGTCAGTACGAATTTTCCAGGAGGACTTGAAGACAACATTACATGTTAAGAATAATCATTGCCTGAATAAGATGTGAATCATTTATCTTTCTTCCTTAGTGTTTAGGTGGTATTTATTGACATGCTTTAATAGTGCTGGGTTGTCTTGTCAAAACGAATGATGTATTGAGTGCCTCAAGGCTGGACTTTTATTTACTTCCTTGTCCATTTGTAAACGCTCCTTCTACACCTCTAATGTCATCCCTCTCTCTACTTCTCTCCTCAGATCCTTGACGCTGACAAACCTCCTTCAGAGAGTCAACTCGGTGAGTATCCAAGCAGCTTCTGTTTCCTTTCACTGTTCAAGTCAACAAGAGTTTTCAAAAGACACCAAAGTCCCACAGAAATAATTCCTGTCAGAGACTTCAAGTCGTATTTTGGTGCCATTCCAGTCAGGTAACCCCGTGTTCTTATCATATTTCACTTTATATCAACTGTAAATATCCCCGATGCCTCATCTAAAGAGAAAATGATAAGGTTTATTTTAGATGGCTTTTGTCGGCGCCGCTCTCTGTGCAGCAGGATTAGATTTTAGGGCACGGCTAATTGATTTGGGTCACTGTTTGCAGTGTGCTGTAAGTGTGTTTGATATTTTAGTGGAGTGAAGCGAATGAGGGTAATCCGGTATGACATTTTGGAATGAACAGATCGACGGGGTTTTATTATAATACTCATACTTCCAACTCGCTCGCAATTGCCACGTTAAAACATCCGAACACAAGGTGCGAAATTATTTAGGTGAAAAGAATGACCTCTTTATTCTAACCAACATTCCAGCTAAATGGATTCTCGTGTTTTGTTTTTCTTTTGTCTTTAAGGGGACTAAAAGCATTCAGCATACTAATTGTTCAAAAGGTGCATAGGTCAATTATGATTGGCCGTTGCTGCATAACAAAGGAATCCTCGGTGGATAAGGCCAGAGAAGAAAGAGAGGAACAATCGGGATGTGTTGAAAAGATGAAAGTAGATCGACAGAAATCAGGCTTTATAAAAAGCTGAATAGAGTTAAACTGTCTGTTTGAAATGATCCTTTGTCTGACTCGAAGCCAGGCAAGTTTGGCAATTAATCAATGAAGTGGATGTGGAGTCTGTCGAAATGTAATGACTTCCATACATCAAACAGTTGAAGGAAGCCTGAAGTGCAGAGATGGTTATGTAATTTCTCTGAAGTCTCACTTTCAAAAAGGTACTTCTTATGCTTTAGCCCGTAATATGATTAAGAAAACACTCAGAGCTGCTTCTTACGCCGAGCGCGTGATGCAGAACAATAACCTTCATGGTTTTGAAGTTCTCTTCTTTGTCTTCTCTCTCTCCCAGAAGTGGTTAGTTGCCTGAAGCGCTTTAGGCGTATATGTCAGAGAGGCATTCGTTTGAGCTTTGTTTTCTCATGTAATGCGCTCTGCAAATATAGCGAACAGTCAAGCGCACTAGCATAATCTGTAAATTATTTCTGGATATTGTCGGCGCTGCTAAAAATACTGTACTTCAGACCAGAGTCGACCTCACATGGGAATATTGAGAAGTAGCTTGAAATGCAGCAGTCCTCCCAGAAGAAGCTCATAATGGAATATTGGAGTGTGCTTGATCTCTGATATTGTTTTCAGAAGAGTCTGAAGGCCTGCATTAACTCTCTTGCCATCAAAAGCAAGCCAATCATGCTTCACGCATCCAGTACTCTAGAGCTATAGTACCCGATGCCTCTTCATCCCTGTGCATAACAGTCACTTAACACGGTTACGGTTGCCATGGCGGTGACTTCATATCGGCCCTGTCTTATCTTTTAGAAAGTCAAGAGCCTTTTTTTATCTAATGAAGCATGAAGAAGAGTTGGACGGAGTGTTTGGGAAATAATGGGTTATTTGAGCAGTCGGAAAGGGATAAAAGCTTGCATTTTTTTCTGTTGTTTAGTGGCGCGTCAAACTGTAAAATTGAAAAGTGACGTTCAGAGGTGTCCCTGAGAATGTTTTATGTAACTATCTGATTGAATTTAAACTTGGGTGAAAACTTTTTTTATTTTTTTTATTTTTTTGTGAAACGCGCCATTGAAAGTCATCTCGAAACTCACATATGGTGCTTTAAGTAGATATCAGAATCTTTCAAGAGCCTCAGGAAGGGCAAGATAACCGTTCCCCCGAGTTTCATTTTCAAGAAGGAGATTTTTCAGGGGGTTTTAAAATAAGGCTTTAATGATGTCGGTTTGACTGAAGTCCCTCTGAGTCTTAAAAAGAAGAAGATATTCTAGAATTGACAGTGACTTTGTTTTATTGATGACAACACTACTTCTGATGAAAATGCTTTAAGGAATGGTTTACCCAGTCATTAAGTATTTTTGTCATTAAAGTGCTCTCATTGCTTTATCCAAAACCTATATGATTGTATTCCTTCTCAAGAACATAAAGTGGGATGTTTTTCAGAATTTCCAAGTTGCGTGTTGCCATTCTTTAAAAATACTGCTCAAAAACATAAAGAAAAGAAAAAAGGATAAAAGGCACTAGAATATAGAACGAAATAGTTTTCGCTCCTTTTCTTGCTTTGCTTTTTAACATTCAAAACCAACACTGCTTTGGCATTCTAACATCTCCTTGGATCAAAATGGTGCAACAGGGTGAGTAAAAACTTTACTTCTGCTTTATCCAGATTTGATGGCACTTAGATTTCATAACAAAACACAACACCTTAGGTGTGCCGTGTCTTTGATTTCTAATGTGATTAAGTCTATAAATGTGATTAAGACCCAAGCCATTGTTCATAGTGCAGCGCTGTCAGGTTTATTATTTGGGTATGTGCCAAGTTATTAGGAGTCTTTGCAATTTCGGCCTTAGTTATGACCAATATTATGCTGTCAGAAGCCAAGCAGGGCACTTCAAACTCTGTAGTTGAATAATGGGTTTGCTATGATATATGGGGAGATCGGGGTAAGATGAGTCAGTGGATAAGCTATATCACCACTTTAATCTAGCAAAGTGCATCTGTCTGTCTATCCATATCTTTCTCTATCTGTCTTTCTGTAACTCTTTCTCTTACTGCCTTTCTTGAACCATCTTTCTTTTTCTAACTTCTATCTTTTTAACTCTCTTTCTAACTAACTGACTCACTCACTGACTTACTAACCTTCTCTTTAACTATCCCTCTCTATAACTATTATTTCTGACTAATTCTCAAATGATCTAAACCTCTCAAATTAACTAGCTCTCAAATTATCACCATCTAACCCACATTATCAGTCACTCACTCTCAAGTGATCTAACACTCTCTCAAATTAACTAACTCTCAATTATCTAATTATTAACTAATTATCACTAACTAACCCTATTTCACATCATCTGTCACTCACTCACTCACTCACTCACTCTCAAATTACTAACTCTCTTTCAAATTATTAGTAATTTACTAACTCAAATTATCACCAACCAACCCTCTTTCACATTATCACTCACTCACTCACTCTCAAATTATTAGTAACTTACTAACTCTCAAATGATCTCTAACTAAATATCTCTTTTGATACCCACTTTCAATTTATTACTAACCCTCTCTGAAATTTTAACTCTCAAATTATCTCTCACTCTCTCTTACCTCTCGCAAATTATCTAACACTCTCTCAAAAGATCTCTCTTAACTATATATTTCTCTCTCAAATTATCTCTGTCACACTCTCTAGCATGTTGTGTACCACATATTTGATTGTTCTTATAACATCATGAGCTCAGCCACTTCACATCTCGTTTCCTCCTCATCCCACATTTTTTTCCTTGCGTCTCTCTGAATTCAAGTGACCCGCATTCTTTTCTGAGATCTGCTTGGAAAAGCTCACGGTGTTGCCTCTCCTGAACAGCTCTCATCACTGCTCGTCACCTAGTTATGTGAAAATTCGGATATATGTTCCGAGTAATTAAAGCGCAACTCTGCCTTTTTAAAAGTGCCAGAGATCATGTTTACTCAATCCACTTCCTTGGAGCGGCGCTCAGTTTAAGACCTGATAATGAGGCTCACGGATTTGGAATCTTTTAAAGTGGAGCTGCCTCCAGGCCCTGAATTATTGATGCAAAGTAGGAGGTTTAAAACTGCCTTCAACACTCATTAGTCTTCGGGTGAGATGCGCACAGGGACGGGGACTGCAGCTTTATAATGAGCATGATTAAACCGGCTTGGGCTCTCTTGCCTAAGTTCAGGTGTTGGAGTCTAGTCATTTTTGTGATGTCCAACCCTTGCTGAGAATCATAATGAGTGTTATTTTTTTTCCTGTTCCGCCAAAAAAACTGTCTACCTCTGCTCTCTCTGTTTGCATCCCTCCAACACACAATTTTTCTGTCTAGTTTTCTAACTAAACTTTTTTTTTCTCTTAAATTAAATTCATGCATTTAGGAGATGCTTTTATCCAAAGCGACTTACATTGTATTCAGGCTAACAATTTTTTCCTAACATGTGTTCTCTGGGATTCGAACCCCCAACCTTGTGCTTGCTAACACAATACTCAACTTGAGCTACAGGAACACTTACTATAAGTCGCACTTTTTTTCATAGTTTCGCTGGTCCTGCGACTTCTAGTCAGGTGCGACTTATTTATCAAAATTAATTTGACATGAACGGAGAGAAATGAACCAATAGAAAACATTACCGTCTCCAGCCGCCAGAGGCTCCTGTAGTCTACACTGAAAACATAGAGCGCCCTCTCGCGGCTGTAGACTGTAATGTTTTCTCTTGGTTCTTGGTTCTAAATAAATGTGACTTATAGTCCAGTTGACTTATATATGTTTTTTCCTCATCATGATGTATTTTTGGACTGATGCGACTTATACTCAGGTGCGACTTGTAGTCCGAAAAATAAAGTATTTTTTTATATTTTTTTGTACGTCACTGACCTTTCTATCGGTGAATTAAAAATATTATATTGACCCAACTCACGGGTATAAAAAGATTGAGAATTAAGAAATTAGCTGTAGACCCAGTATCTTTTCTGAATATATTATAAATACAAACCTTAATATTAAAGCTGCAAGCAGCGATGAACGGGCCCTCGCACCCGGGCTCACCGCCATCGTGTGGCTTTAGTAAAAAGGTGAACGTTGAGAAATATGCATTTAATGTCCTAAATATAAGTGGAATATATCAAAGTATATCCCATATATGTGCCAATCTTACTGTTGCCAGCAGGTGGCGCTATCATTATAATGGAATATTGGCCTTCAGATGTGTTCAGGCCAGGACTCTTATCAAACATGTGAAGTTTGGGGAAGATTGAACATTTTATGCTTGAGTTACAACAACTTCTCTTGCCGTGGCAAGACATCAAATTTTGTCATGGCGCCATGGAAACGCCCTTTAACAAAAACTCAAGATCTCCAAAAGTTAACATCGCACAGGCCTTTAGATTAGACTGACCACAAAAAAGACATTGATGTCAAAAAATTTCTAGGAGTAGTTTGTCACAGCGTAAAACATGTCACTTCCTGTTGCCAATAGGTGGCGCTATGACTATAACTGAAAGTGGGCATGTAGATCTGTTAAGGGCAGAAGTCTTATCTAACATGTGAAGTTTGGGGCAGACTGGACATTGTATGTCTGAGTTACAGCAACTTCCTTTTTCATGGCGAAACATCGAAATTTGTCAGGCCACCATGGACACGCCCTTTAACGAAATCTAAAGATCTTCGCAATTTAACATCGCAAAGGGCTTAAGATTACACTGACCAGGTTTGGTGTTGATCTGAATAAATCTCTAGGAGGAGTTCGTTAAAGTACAACCCCTGAAAATGGCAAAAACAACGCCAATTTTGCAAAGAAAATTAAAAAAAAACGACTTCCTGTTGGGATTCGGATTTCGTACCAAGAGACTTTTTTGTAGGTATTGGTGTGTTACATGTGTATACCGATGTTTGTACATGTACGTGAAACATAGCTCGAGGCGCACTCTGTTGAAAATGTATAGGTGGCGCTATCGAGCCATTTTGCCACACCTGATGGAATTTTGGCCTTCAGATGTGTTCAGGCCAGGACTCTTATCACACATGTGAAGTTTGGGGAAGATCGGACATTTTATGCCTGAGTTATAACATCTTTTATTCCCATGGCGAGACATCGAACTTTGTGACGGCGCCATGGACACGCCTTTTAACGAAAACTCAAGATCTTCAAAACTAAACATCGCACAGGCCTTTAGATTAGACTGACCACAAAAAATACATTGATGTCATAAAATTTCTAGGAGTAGTTCATCGCAGTGTAAAATATGTCACTTCCTGTTGCCAATAGGTGGCGCTATGACTATAACTGAATATGGACATGTCAATCTGTTCAGGTCAGGAGACTCATCAAACATGTGAAGTTTGGGGCAGATTGGTCATTGTATGTCTGAGTTATAGCAACTTCCTTTTTCATGGCGAAACATCGAAATTCGCCAGGCCGCCACGGACACGCCCTTTAACGAAACCTCAAGTCCTTCGCAATTTATTATTGCAAAGGGCTTTAGATTACACTGACCAAGTTTGGTATTGATCTGAATAAATCTCTAGGAGGAGTTCGTTAAAGTACAACCCCTGAAAATGTCAAAAACAACAGCAATTTTGAAGGGAAAATTCAAAATAACCGACTTCCTGTTGGGATCCGGATTTCGTACCAAGAGACTTTTTTGTAGGTATTGGAGAGTTACATGTGTGTACCAATTTTTGTACTTGTACGTGAAACATAGCTCGAGGCGCACTCTGTTGAAAGTGTATAGGTGGCGCTATAGAGCCATTCTGCCACACCCGGTGGAATATTGGCCTGAAGATCTGTTCAGGCCAGGACTCTTATCACACATGTGAAGTTTGGGGAAGATCGGACATCTTATGCCTGAGTTATAACATCTTTTATTCCCATGGCGAGACATCGAACTTCGTGACGGCGCCATGGACACGCCTTTTAACGAAAACTCAAGATCTTCACAACTGAACATCGCACAGGCCTTTAGATTAGACTGACCACAAAAAAGACATTGATGTCATAAAATTTCTAGGAGTAGTTCGTCGCAGCGTAAAATATGTCACTTCCTGTTGCCAATAGGTGGCGCTATGACTATAACTGAATATGGGCATGTCAATCTGTTCAGGTTCGGAGTCTCATCAAACATGTGAAGTTTGGGGCAGATTGTTCATTGTATGTGTGAGTTATAGCAACTTCATTTTTCATGGCGAATCATCGAAATTCGCCAGGCCGCCACGGACACGCCCTTCAACGAAAAGTCAGGATCTTCGCAATTTAACATCGCAAAGGCCTTTAGATTAGGCATACCAAATTTGGTGTTGATTTGAAGAACTCTCTAGGAGGAGTTCGTTAAAATACAACACATGGAAATGACCAAAATTACACAAAATATGCTCATAATATTAAAAATAACCGACTTCCTGTTGGGTTTAGAATTTCGCTCCAAGAGTCTTTTTTGTAGGTATTGGTGTGTTACATATGTGTGCCAATTTTCGTGCATGTACGTGAAACATAGCTGGAAGGCTGTTGATTTTCTTGGTATAGGTGGCGCTGTCGAGCCATTTTGCCACACCCTCTTCTGAATCCTATATCAGACGAAAATTTTCACCAGGTTTGACGAGTGTGCAAAGTTTCATGACTTTTTGAGCATGTTAAAGCCCTCAAAAATGCGATTCATTCGGGAGAAGAAGAAGAAGAAGAATAATAATTAAAGCTGCAAGCAGCGATGAACGGGCCCTCGCACCCGGGCTCACAGCAATCGTGTGGCTTTAGTAAAAAGGTGAACGTTGAGAAATATGCATTTAATGTCCTAAATATAAGTTGAATATATCAAAGTATATCCCATATATGTGCCAATCTTCCTGTTGCCAGCAGGTGGCGCTATCATTATAATGGAATATTGGCCTTCAGATGTGTTCAGGCCAGGACTTTTATCAAACATGTGAAGTTTGGGGAAGATTGAACATTTTATGCTTGAGTTACAACAACTTCTCTTGCTGTGGCAAGACATCAAATTTTGTCATGGCGCCATGGAAACACCCTTTAACAAAAACTCAAGATCTCCAAAAGTTAACATTGCACAGGCCTTTAGATTAGACTGACCACAAAATATATGTTAATCTCAAAAAAATTATAGGAGTAGTTTGTCGCAGCCTAAAACATGTCACTTCCTGTTGCCAGCAGGTGGCGCTATTACTATAACTGAATATGGGCATGTTGATCTGTTAAGGGCAGAAGTCTTAACTAACATGTGAAGTTTGGCGCAGATTGGACATTGTATGTCTGAGTTACAGCAACTTCCTTTTCATCGCAATATATCAAAATTTGTCAGGCCGCCATGGACACGTCCTTTAACGAAACCTCAAGATCTTCGCAATTTAACAATGCAAAGGCCTTTAGATTACACTGACCAAGTTTGGTGAAGATCTGAATAAATCTCTAGGAGGAGTTAGTTAAAGTACAACCCCTGAAAATGGCAAAAACAACACCAATTTTGCAGAGAAAATTCTAAATAACTGACTTCCTGTTGGGATTCGGATTTCGTACCAAGAGACTTTTTTGTAGGTATTGGTGTGTTACATGTGTGTACTGATTTTTGTACATGTACGTGAAACATAGCTCGATGCACACTCCGTTGAAAGTGCATATGCACTCCGTTGAAAGTGTATAGGTGGCGCTATCGAGCCATTTTGCCACACCCAATGGAATATTTGCCTTCATATATGTTCAGGCCAGGACCCTTATCACACACGTGAAGTTTGGGGAAGATCGGACATTTTATGCCTGAGTTATAACATCTTTTATTCCCATGGCGAGACATCGAACTTCGTCACGGCGCCATGGACACGCCTTTTAACAAAAACTCAAGATCTTCACAACTAAACATCACACAGGTCTTTAGATTAGACTGATCACAAAAAAGACATTGATGTCATAAAATTTCTAGAAATAGTCTGTCACAGTGTAAAATATGTCACTTCCTGTTGCCAACAGGTGGCGCTATGACTATAACTGAATGTGGGCATGTAGATCTGTTCAGGTCAAGAGTCTTATCCAACATGTGAAGTTTGGGGCAGATTGGACATTGTATGTCTGAGTTACAGCAACTTCCTTTTTCATGGCGAAACATCGAAATTTGTCAGGCCGCCATGGACACGCCCTTTAACGAAACCTCAAGATCTTTGCAATTTAACATCGCAAAGTGCTTAAGATTACACTGACCAAGTTTGTTGTTGATCTGAATAAATCTCTAGGAGGAGTTCGTTAAAGTACAACCCTTGAAAATGGCAAAAACAACGCCAATTTTGCAGAGAAAATTCTAAATAACCGACTTCCTGTTGGGATTCGGATTTCGTGCCAAGAGACTTTTTTGTAAGTATTGTTGTGTTACATGTGTATACCGATTTTTTTACATGTACGTGAAACATAGCTCGAGGCGCACTCTGTTGAAAGTGTATAGGTGGCGCTATCGAGCCATTTTGCCACACCCGGTGGAATATTGGCCTTCAGATGTGTTCAGGCCAGGACTCTTATCACACATGTGAAGTTTGGGGAAGATCGGACATCTTATGCCTGAGTTATAACATCTTTTATTCGCATGGCGAGACATCGAACTTCGTCGCGGCGCCATGAACAAGCCTTTTAACGAAAACTCAAGATCTTCACAACTGAACATCGCACAGGCCTTTAGATTAGACTGACCACAAAAAAGACATTGATGTCATAAAATTTCTAGGAGTAGTTCGTCGCAGCGTAAAATATGTCACTTCCTGTTGCCAATAGGTGGCGCTATGACTATAACTGAATATGGGCATGTCAATCTGTTCAGGTTCGGAGTCTCATCAAACATGTGAAGTTTGGGGCAGATTGGTCATTGTATGTGTGAGTTACAGCAACTTCATTTTTCATGGCGAATTATCGAAATTCGCCAGGCCGCCACAGACACGCCCTTCAACGAAAAGTCAGGATCTTCGCAATTTAACATCGCAAAGGCCTTTAGATTAGGCATACCAAATTTGGTGTTGATTTGAAGAACTCTCTAGGAGGAGTTTGTTAAAATACAACACATGGAAATGACCAAAATTACACAAAATATGCTCATAATATTAAAAATAACCGACTTCCTGTTGGGTTTAGAATTTCGCTCCAAGAGTCTTTTTTGTAGGTATTGGTGTGTTACATATGTGTGCCAATTTTCGTGCATGTACGTGAAACATAGCTGGAAGGCTGTTGATTTTCTTGGTATAGGTGGCGCTGTCGAGCCATTTTGCCACACCCTCTTCTGAATCCTATATCAGACGAAAATTTTCACCAGGTTTGATGAGTGTGCAAAGTTTCATGACTTTTTGAGCATGTTAAAGCCCTCAAAAATGCGATTCATTCGGGAGAAGAAGAAGAAGAAGAAGAATAAATATAGCTGCAAGCAGCGATGTCGGGCTCAAGCCATCAGTGCAACGCCACCCCGGTGGCATCAGGATAACTGTGCCCAGCGGGCATAAGCATTTACAGTAACCCTCTGACAATCAGTTTTAAGGGATGCGGCAGTTAAAGGGTTAATCCGACCAATCTAGACTTTGAAATCACATACACAGAACAATATATATAACTTTAGTAACACTTTATATTTATAAAAAATGTATAAGGTGTGCATTGTAGCTGACACCTATATGAACACATTACAATTGCTTTGTGACTGCAAGTCTTTCTTCTCAAATGCTATTGAGCTTCAAATTTGCATTTGAGCCCATGTGAAAAAGTTGCATAATTTACATATGACTTACAGTTTGTTGTAATAAATATCAAACATTCAATTTAATTGTGCATTATAGCTGTCACCTAGATGAACAATTACAGTTGTTTTTATGACTGTAAGTCATTCTCTTCAAATGCTACTGACGTTAGAAAAGTGTATAACAATATCACATGTAACTTTAGAGACCAGCCCTAAATTTGAGACTCTAGAAAGTCCAATGTCAAGACAACTTTATGCCTGTTTTATTTTCTTTAGTTTTCTTTTCTCTGTGCCGGATTGCTGATGTCCTATACCCAGGCATAGATGTCCATCCATCAATTACGAACATTCAGCCGCAAACATGAGGTGTGAGCGGTCGTGAGCGCGAATGGGAGAATGGCGCATGTTTTTTTTTTTGTTTTTTTTTTGAGCAACTGGGATGGTGCCCCCTCTGGGAGTTGGTGCCCTACGAAGACTGCATACTATGTTATACTGCATAATGTTAACAAATTAGACATTATTTTACAGTGTTACCAAATCCTTAAATAATTTATTAGTGTTTTGTAATGATTTTAATGACCTATAAGCATTTGTGAAATAGTTTTGCTTGCATTTGAAGCTTTATCTGTCAGTTGAAGAGTTTTACTGTTACATCCATGAGATTAATACATGTCATGTCACGTCACAGGTTGTCATAGGTCAGTATCAAATGAGTTTGAAATTATTATTTGCAGCACAAATTAGGGTTCTTAGGATGTTTTTAAATCCCTAAAACTGTCAGAAAAGGATAAGGCCTAAGAGATTTCTTAACCTGTAATGAAAGGAAAAAACACCACCATTAGCAACAACAAAAACAATAACAATAATAAAAATACATTTTTTTTTTCCTGATTATTAAAGGGATGATTAGGTCTCTCTCTCTCTCTCTCTGCCAGACAGCCCCTCCCTACAGTCCACACACACTGTCACAGTCACCAACCCCCTCACACTCCCCCTCCCTCTCCCCCTCCCTTCCCTCACACAGACAGGGTGGCCAGAGTGAGATCATGTCAGTTGAGAAGTCTGACAGTTTTTTAATTTTCTTTTATCCATACAGTGTTGTAAAGTCGTGAAACTATGCATATTTCCTCAGAATGATTTGATCTTTGTATAAAAAAATGCTTCGAAGTGTTTGGAAGCTGCAATTTAAACATACAAGACAATTAATGTTTCCCTTTTTACTGTCATTTCAAAAATTCACCACGACAAAACCGTTCAAGCTAACCAAAATCCGTTCGCAATTTAAGTTCCTCAATGGTTTTTCTTCATGTAGACAAAGTTTGGTGTGTATAGTGTACTTCCCCTGTGAGGAGTATGCATTAATTCACAACTGTAAAATCTCAAAAATACACATTCAAATCAAAATAGCCGACTTCCTGTTGATCGTAGCTTATGACTGTGAATTAGAAAGTTGTCCGTCTTGATTAGAACAATTTATGTACCAAGTTTTGTGTCTGTAGCTAAAACTAACCCCCCCACTTTTGACAAAAGGTGGCGCTATAGCGTGCCTCCTTCACGCCCTTTTAAAAGCTTTTGCCATTGTCTAGCTATCAATAATACCGATATGTATTTTGAGTTTCATGTAAGTCTGAGCTTGTTGTCTGCCTCAAACTCACCATAACAGAACATTCAAGTTTGACACGTTGCCATGGCAACGCCATATTAGATATCAATATCCCCACAACAGATTTACATCGGCCGTGTTTTGTCATTATTCTGATGAAGTTTTAAGGAAATCGAGTAAAAATAAGATGCTAAATTCAAAACATTTTGAAAATGACTCACTTCCTGCTGCCAGTTGGTGGCGCTATAACGTTGACTCTTAATAGTCACATATATACGATCTGTATCATACAACGAACAAACCAATGAAGTTTGATCAAATTCAGGAAATGTATGTGGACGTTATTAGACATTTCCTGTTTCTCATTTCTCGCCATAATTTCAACGCCTCACCACGGGCAAACTGTTCGAGATATCAAAAATCCCCTCGCAATTTTTCATCCCCAATGTCTTGAGATCATGTTCACCGAGTTTCGTGACGAACGGGTTGAAAACCTCAGAGGAGTATTTCAAATTCCAGAGCATGCTTTTTTTAAACAGCCCTGAATAGTTGACTTCCTGTTGGGCGGAGCCTAAGACATAAAGTGTGAAAGTTGTTCGGCTTAATGAGATCTATAAGTGTACCGAGTTTCATATAAATACATGCAAGTGTGTGTGAGCTATGGTTCAAGATTTCTGAAGGTGTTCCAGGGGGCGCTGTAGAGTCCCTGTGCCACGCCCGGGTCCCAGCCTCTGCAGCGTCCTGATGGCCGCAGATTCCAATGTGTGTGCCAATTTTCAAGAGTTTTTGAGCATGTTAAGGCTCCTAAAAACCCCCGGAAGGTTTAATAAAAAATAAAAAAAATAATAATAAGAAGAATAATCCTTAGAAGAACAATAGGGCTCTTCGCCCCTTCGGGCTTGAGCCCTAATAATAATAAAAAACAAAGCAGATACAAGAGGGTCCTCGCACCTCGGTGCTCGGGCCCTAATAATAAAAAACAAAGCAGATACAAGAGGGTCCTCGCACCTCGGTGCTCGGGCCCTAATTATATAACATTATTAAAATATATTAGGTATAGGTTAAATCAACTAGTCAGCCACTACCATTCTGGGGTGCGTTTCCCAAAAGCATTGTTTGTAAGCTAAATTCTGTCGTTACCAACATGGTTCAACGATTCTTGGTTTCCCAAATCTATAGTTCAATTGAACATTCGCAAAAAGCATCACAAACTTACATGGCTGGAACTACAACTTTCGACATGTGGCTAGTAGCATAGTTTCTTGTTAATAAGACACATGTGCTTAAATAAATTCTGCTCTTTTGCACAATAAGCAAGCTAATATACAAACTATACACCATATATTCTATTCTGTCTAAATATAGATGCATTTTAATCAATGTATTTTAGCATGTCCTCATTAAGCACCATTTTTTAAAATTGTGCATGTGCACAAATGCCAAAGTAAACCATGGAGTATTACATAAGAGGGAACCCATGATGAATCAAACATCAAATAAAGCAAAATGACAGGGAACAAATTTTTTTAAATAAGTCATCAGGTGCCATGTTCAATACAGCAGCATCTTAGAGATCTCTAATCATATATTGTTATATTGTTGAACAGATGTGGTTCAAACAATGGAGATGAGACCCTGTTAGGGAAACAGTAGTGACTACTAGGTAGTTTGTTTCCACAACAATGCATTGTACTGGTTAACCAGTGAGTTACATCATGATTGCACAGATACTATTTAAACAGAACTGAGCTGGATGATGAGATCACTGAATTCAATGATGAACTGCCTTTTTGCATTATAGACGCACAGTTTTCCTATTTAATGCTGTTTAGTTGCTTTGTCACAATCTGCTTTGTTAAAAGCGCTATAAAAATAAAGTTGACTTGACTTTACGTCATTGCATGGGAAACGCGCCCCAGTCAGTAAAACAGTAAATTTAAAATTCTATTCATTAAAGAATTCTAAAAAACTTTAACCGAGTTTTGTTGTCTGCTTTGATTATAATAGTAAATTGTACTTGAGCACAAAATCATCATACTTGGAAGGATTTATAAAGGACCATGTGACACTGAAGCCTGGAGTAATGCCTGCTGAAAATTCAGCTGTACCATCAAAAAAAACCTGGAATATTTGTATGTGTTTTGGCCATTTACTTCCACAACAAGGGGGGTTTAAGAAGCAAAATGCTAACTTTTTAAAATAGGTTTTAAAATGCAAGTTTTCTAAAAAGATACATCAATTTGTTATGTATGGGTATTACATCTTCAGTCCATAGAAATGCTTGGATGTGCAGCCACTTAGTGTTTCTTTACAAATGACATCGCCAACTACTGGCCTGGCATGCATGCATACTACAGTGTTTTTAGTCAAAGAATTTGATATTTCCAAATCTTTTCCATTTTTAGTACAATCATTGTGGTGTTAAACATAAAATGCTTTTTTAACTTTTAAAAGACTTTTTTCCGAAACTTAAAAAAAAAAAAAAAAAAAATTTACCAACCCCAAAATTTAGGCAGTGATAGTGTATATACAGATGGGCGTCTCTGTTTTTGGGGATCCTGGTACAAATGTTGGTGTCAAGTTATAAACAGTGTGGTAACACTTTAGTTTAGGGACCAATTTTCACTTTAAATAGTTACATATTAGCATGCAGATTACTAGCATATTGGTTGTTTGTTAATACTTTTATTAAGCACATATTCTGCATCCCATAATCCCAACCAATACCTAAACTTTCTATTAATAAGCGGTCATTAAGAGTTTATTGAGGCAAAAGTCATTGTTAATACAGAATAGTGAGATTTTGGACTTTAACATAAAGTATAATCTCAAGACTCCTGTATTCTGTACACGAGAGCATACTGTATTTTATGTAAATACATTCATTGGGCTCAGGTGAACCCAAATTCAGCCTAATTTGTACAGTGCTTTCTTAAGACTGATTAGTTAAATAGTCATTTAGGGAATCCACCGACCAATCATTTTAAAAAATATGTAGATGCACATCCCTAATTCATATTTTCCACCGGAAAGCTTTTCATCTTAAACTTAAAATGGGCGAATGTTCTGTTTTTGCATTAATGTCCTCTTGTAGCACCTGAGGGGGCCTTAAATCTGAAAGGCTATTTTTTTTTTCTTTTTTTTTTTTTTTTTTGCTCTGGCTGATATAGCTGGCCTTTTTTTGGTGTGAATATTCAAGTTCGCTTTTCTTAGCTTCCTCTTTCATTTCACCTCTCCCACCTTATCTCGTTTTTCATCTTTTCCTTCCCTATCATCCTTTGGTCCCTTTCATTGACTTCTTTCCCTCTCTTGCTTTCTCTCTCTTTGTTTGAACAACATATTACCCCAGTGAGTCAAAAGAGATTGGGCAGCTTTGCATACAAACTTGGACGACTCCAAATCGTTACATCTACAGCAGCACAATGATCTGAGTCACTGGAGCACAGCCAGTTCTACACTGAAACAATCAGCTCTGGGCTAGGATGCACAACGCCACCGCTCATGGAAATGAGCCATCGACAGCCTTTCTTGTCTCCCATCACCCGCCACTGAGCGTGCAAAATCCACTCTTGACATTCTCATTGTTCCTC
The DNA here is from genome assembly GCF_003368295.1 of Carassius auratus. NCBI lineage: Eukaryota > Metazoa > Chordata > Actinopteri > Cypriniformes > Cyprinidae > Carassius > Carassius auratus. The sequence continues at coordinate 4,533,723 of NC_039257.1, read as the reverse complement.
CGTACGGCTTAATGGCCCCTCTTGTGTGGCTCTGTCATTTAGAAAGATGATGTCTGTTCTTGTTAAAGCAACATTTAAGTCAAGAGTAGGCGAAAAATCGCGCCATTATTCTTCACATTGTTTTCAGCTTTCCATCTGGTAATCATTGTCATGCCTGACCGGCTTGATTGACGGAACAAACTCTCACTTAATTTTTTTTCTTCTGGGCTTTTTGCCCCCAGTTCCTATTCCAATTATCAGTGTTGGTAGACTGCTGCTTATTTGTACATTTGCCAAGTCTCAGGAGATATAGTTCATCAAAAAATGAACATTTTGACATTACTCAGCCTCATGTTGTTCCAAATCAGCATTACTTCGTACTTTCTCCTGTGGAGGAAAATAAATTATAAAGACTGGCTGTTGGTTGCTCTTTTACATTTAATTACAAGACAGTTACAGACAATCTTCAAAGAAAAATGGAAATGCAGTGCTATTAAAATTCTTCTGAAACCATGCGTTAACTTTTAAGTTACAGTTTTAATTTTACTAATAGATAGTTGAAATTGAAATCTGACTCAAATAATGATTCGTTCACAAATGAACTAAGGAAGATGTCAAGGTTTTAAATGAATAACTTTTAGGTCTTTTGTAACACAAATCTGTTGAATGGCTTCAAACAGTTTTTATACTTTACTGATGCATTATTTATCCTTTTTGAAGCATAAAAGCTTCAGTAATTATTCTTTGTTAATGCTTGTAAAATAATATTTTTAGAACGGCGTAAGGTTGAGTAAATAATAAGAGAATTGCTGAACTATTTCTTTAAGGGCACTGGATCTGGCTTTCTGCACCTGTTCTGCTGACGTTCAGAGATTTGACAAACCTCCAGCGGGAGCACGAGGGGACTGTCCTTTACGCTTCCCCCCGCCACCTCAGGCAACGCGAACTGTCAGCAGGGGTTTGTGCCAGGTGGATGGAGCGCTCCATCACACGCACACACCACACGAATGGTCACATTTGTTTCTTTGCATTCGATCGGCCATGTGCAGAGGTGCTTTCAATGCCTTAATCGACTAAATCTGTCTCCCTAACCTTCCAACTGATCTGAGATTCATTGGGTCTGCATGACTCCAATTAATGTCGTAAATGCCTTGTTTCTGGACTTCCTGAGTGAAGTCCAAAAACATGTTACATTTTGAGCTCCCTATTGTTGCGCCCTCAAACATCACCTCTAATTACTGTACTTCAGTGCCGATGACCTGCACTAGACGCTTTGATGCAATTGTGAGCACTCTAAGCATTTAAAAACTTTTTTTGAGCCTTTTTCACACTGCCATATGTCTTCACTGCCCAGTCTTGCAGAATTTTGCGCTTCAATTTGAGATGGTATAAATGCACAATAAAGATTTTTAGCTTTTTTAGCTGATGCAAGCACAGTGTGTGGTGCAAGACTTGATTGCTTTGGGGTTGGCTGTGTGGAGTATTTTTAAATGTCTTCAGCCCCTTCATCTACAAATTATTGCCACCAACTGTTCAACGGTCTTGTGTAAAATAGTTTAATTATATAAAGTTGCATTCTGTGTTTTTCTCTTCATAGTTAAAATTGGCATGTGGAGTCAATTTAATATTACAGTCTACATTGAGATTTATTCCTCATTAATCAGTCTGTTTTGTCAATATTCTGTTGTCTGTCTCACATTTTATTCACCTCAGACTTTTGCTACCTGATTCACCAGCCTCTGGGGATAAATGTGCTATTTTCTCTTCCACTTCTTAGTGCTCTCTCTCTCATTCCCTTCCCCCTTTTCTGTCACCTCTCTTTTCCTCCTTCTATTATCATACATAAGCAAACAAAATTCGTGTCTGACTTTGTTCTGGTTTGCTGTAGGACTAATTTGAGTTTCTGCTGTCATGTGGTTCCATCTTGTTGTGTCGCTGTGGGACAGAATCTGATTGGTTTTGGTTTCCGGGTAGATGCAATACCATCTGAGGTGGTTCATTTTTAGTGGTTTGCCACAGTGTGAATATAATGACACACTTGCATTTATCAGAAGCCTCCCCCTAGTCTTAAAATCTGGGCTTTTTGTTCATTAGCACACTGGGAAAAGAAAATTCAGTTGTGTTTAAAAATAAATAAAAAAGATTGCCAGCTGTGGTTGCCAAATCCTTCCTGTACAAATATAGTGAAAAAGTTTTGAGCCTGTTTTTCTAATTTCATAACCGTATATTCTCTAGATATAAACCTTTCTTGAAATACTCACTCAATCTAGTGTTGTTTTTATTCTTATTCTTATTTTTTTGTTTTCTCTTTTTATTTTTATTTTAGTTTTAGTCATTTATATTTTATATATATATATATATATATATATATATATATATATATATAATATATATATATATATATATATATATATATATATATATATATATATATATAATATATATTTGTTTTTTTGTTTTTTTTTTAGATTCCTATTTAGCTGTAAGTTATTTTAATTTTACTTTTAGTCATGTTAATACTTCCACTTCTATTCAGCTAGTTTTTAATTTTCATTTGTCAAGTTTAGGATTTTCTTCTAATAATTTAACTATGTAAAATTATAATATAATTAATCATTACAATTAATGTTGTCTTATTAAATAGAATATCATTTTGGATTTTTTCTTTCTTTCTTTTTTTTTTATTTAATGGTGATTTGTGCTTTTCTTCCCAAAAATATTTTTTTCAAAGAATTTTTACAGTATTTCACAATATAATTGCATTGATTTTTTTCTGTTACATATTCTTTTCTCTGCATGTGGGGAGGTTAAATACTCCACAGATTGCGAGTTGTAGCATTTTTAAATTATTTCAAATTTTGAAATTATGAATATTTTTTACATTACATCTGTTAGGAACTGGTTTTTGTGTAAATTGAGAGCCCTGGAAAATGAACAATGGCCCCTGGAGAGCGTGTTGCGGCAAGCAAGCAGAGGGCACAGCTCTGAAGGTGATACTTTATATGGAGAAAACAATTCAGGTGACTGAAGCTCAATTCTCTAGCGTCTCATTCAATACATCTCCCTTATCCGGAAGATTCAGCCCCTTTATCTTAGGAGTCACCCTTCCCGTAGAATACAGATTGAGCAGAGAGAAGGCGAGCGGTGAGAAAATAAAAGAAACTTGACGAAGGATCATATGCTTCAAAGCCCTATAATCAAATAATGCCTCACCAAATAAATCATTGAACCAAGTGTCAAGTCATCTACTAGGTTCTTTTCACTTCAGCCACCTCGGTCTCCTCTCCATGTCACAATTTGTTTGGCCTTCACATCCAGAAGTAGGCTTCACAGACACTTTGAAGAGACATTCTCTGCATTCCCACCATCTGCAGTGAAAAAGCCAAGGGCAATGATTCAATACCTTTTCCACTTTGCTCCACCATACATTGTCCTAAAATATGGTACATGCAATGGTGATGGTGACCTGGGCCGGGCCGAGAGAGAGCAGGGCCGATGTAAGGTCAAAAAGAAAGACAAAATGCCAAGACTCTTCCTTTTTCCGTCCCTCTGCAGTTCCCCCGTTGAATTATTAATTGAACGCCATAGTGTGGAGGCCACACCAGTTAAATTCAGCTTTAATTAGTTTCTTTTTTTACACACTGCTCTCTGCTTTCATTTTGACATCACACAGCCATAAAGACACAATGAGAGCCTTATCATTGATGCTCGCTGGCACTGGATAACCGTTATTACTGTGGCCAGGCGAGGAAGATTGTGAAAATGTTCCTCTGGCTTTTAATACACCTGTCCCGCATTTGCTTTTTTTGTTGTCTTTTTTCCCCATCCTGTTTACCTATTTGGGTTATTGTGACTTTAACATCTAGACGTTTTTGTGATTTTCACCAACTAATATTGCTGTAAACGATAAGAGATGTAATCGATTAAAGCTATAAATTGTCGATTAAGCAGTTTTATTTTGAGTTGAGTGTGGCTCATGTGCAAAACACGTGCATAAGGCTGTGAATGATGGTAACCAGCTGGATCTTACAAATTACACTTTAAATGTGATCCAAACTTTAAACGTTCATTAAAATAGAAACAATACAAAGTCATTCAACATGGAAACCAATATAAATTTTGCAACTAACTCATGTTTAATTATAATTTCCCCAGATAAATGTTTTATATTGGGCACTGCGCTTTGACAGCTGTGGGCCATGAGGACATATAATTCATTCATACAACTTATTTCATTCCTACGACTTGTTTCATTCATTTATTCCCTAGAAAACCCATGATTTAACTGAAATGAAGGAACAAAATAAGTCGAGTTCTTAATTCATGGCCGCAAAATCTTTCATTTCTCACCGCATGTTTACCACAGTAAGAGATGCGAAAACAGTTATTTAGTAAATGATAAAATAAAGTATGAAAAAATTAAATTAAGCCTGCAAAATTACAAAGTGAGATGGTGATGATTTGGGAAAGGAAACAATAAATATGATTAAGTTTGTGTGTATTCATGACCAACCAGCAAAACAGAACACAAAGCCACTTTAAATTAGTGCGGTCAAAAGATTAATCGTGATTAATCGCATACAAAATAAAAGTTGTAATGAATAATATATATTATATTCAGACGGAGTGGCTTTTACTTAGAGCCGTAGTTCACTGACAATTGGGCAATATCGCATTTAGTATCACAGATCAAATAGCCTGCTATACTGAATGTGATATTGCGTAGCTTGTCAGTGAACTAGGGCTCTGTGTATTAAATGCCACTCCATCTGAAAGCATGTGATGGAGATTTATTGCTAATGACAGGACCAACTTAACAGTCAAGATGCTCGTGACAATCACATGCGATTAGTTGCACAGCCCTAATGCCTGTGTGTGTATTTATATATACATAATAAATAAAAATAGCACAAATCCATATGTAAGTTAAACAAAAACTTTATTTTGGATGCGATTAATCGTTTGACAGCACTACTTTAAATGTATCGAATCGGATAAATCCAAAAGCCTGGTTGCGATGTAACATTTTCTGCTAACCAATTATTTCTCTTACAAGCAAAGTTTTTTACCTCACTCTTTTCATACCCATATTAAAGTGTTTCATGTGAGCAGCAGTGTGTTTTGTCGCAGCATGGCCCGTAGAAGCAGTTCTCTGACCGCGCTTTTTTGTGTATTGGAGAATTATGTTGTTAGCTTAGCAACATGCTAGCAGCAAACTATTACTATAGTTTATATAGTTAACAAACTATAGCTATTGAATAGATGTAAGTATGTGGAGTTTTTTCTTATAGTTTTGCATAGAACAGACATATGTAGAGTGTTAAGTAATAAATGTGCTACTTATGAGGTTCCATGACTGTATTCTTCCTCAATGTCACATTAGCATTAGCAAATTATTCATGCATTTTCAATAGTATAGTGACGTATGAGGAACCATTCATGCAGAATGTACTTTCAAACCAAGCAGCTTTCTGTTTATCAGAAATCAACGTGACCAACTTCAAACTGTTACTATATCAAATCCTTATTGAAGTAACAGGACTTTGTCAGTGGGAATTTTCAGAACGATGATTAAATAAATGTACAGTATAAAGACAGCAAGGCAGCTCACTAGGTCATACACTTTGTCTTAGACATGTACACACACTTTTGCTACTGAATGGATAAACCCAGTGCAATAAAACATTCACACTGTATGTGTGTGTGTGTGTGTGTGTGTATTATGAATACATCTCTGTAAAAGATCCCATCACACATCCATATGCAGCCGCATGCACGTACATAAAACTTGAAAGCGGACTTAGCACAAAGACTTTTAAAAGTGGAATTGTGCCACTGAACGCTCAAGGATGCAAACAGGGAGCTTGAGTGAACGGCATACATTTTCTTTCTAAGCGTCTATCCCTGAGGCAGGCAGATCTGTAAGAGATGGGCACTATGCGGTTTAGGAGGTAAATCCCCTTCCCATCAGAGCCAGCAGATCAATAGCAGCTTTGAGGTGGAGAAGGACAGAGCGGAGACGGCAGGCAGCAACTCTAAATTAAAGCAGCATGACACTACATAACAGATCCTGCCTGTGGCCCTTGGCTCTCTCGCCCTTTAGCTTTGCATGGACCGAGAGGGTTCAAGCAAAACAACTGAAGCTTTCGATCCAGAGAGGTGTAGGCTGTATCTCATTATGCTCCCTATGACATGAACTAGTATGAAATGAACACTTTGGGTACTAGCAAGGGTCTTGATGCAGTAAGTATATGAAAATTCATAAATAACAAAAAAGAAAGGATATGTTTATCTATACATATATTTCTGTTTTTCAGCACTGTCAAATCATTTAACTGAAATTAATCTCATCTCAAAAAAGTTTGCGTTTACGTAATATATGTATGTGTATTGTGCATATTTATGTGTATATATGAATATACAGAAATAAATGTATATATTTAAGAAATATAAAGTAATAATATATATATATATATATATATATATATATATATATATATATATATATATATATCAATATATATCTGTATGTGTGTGTGTGTGTCTGTGGGTGTGTTAAATTTTTTTTTTTTTTACCATTCAAACCTATTTATCAGTGAAATGTTCAAAAGACAGACATTACACACATTATTTTTTGATAAAGTAATTTTTACATTTTACATTTTTGCAGGACTGATGACTTTTTGGTGCTACATTAAAACATTAATATATGCTATGCATAAAATAAATAAATGTAATAAAAACAAATAATATAATATTTCTATTAATTTTTAAATTATTATTCACATAATTAAAATATCCGGTCAACATTTTGATATGACAGTATTACAGCATTACAGTTTGATGTAATGCTTATTATTTTATAATAAAATAATGTAAATACTATAGCTATATTGTTTGCATTGCTTGTTATTTTTATCTGAAATATGCTGTATGTTATGTTTTTAATTTATTTTGTGATTTTTATGGTACATTTCTGTTGTGATGTTGTTATGAAATATGTGTTTGTAAATGTTTGGGGGCCTGACAACATTCTGGTGTTATAATTGTATTGAGTATTTCTGACTAAATTCATTGAAGTGAATACAGCAAACAGCCAATGCTTACTAGTTTGTACAGTGCATGTTGGGAATTTCTAGAGCGCAAACATTTCGGTACATTGGAAAGTTTCTAGGATGATGGTAGAACCCAAAAAACGTTTGACTCCCTGTGAAGACCGTTACCAATTAACTAGAGAGCGGACTGCTCACGTCAGCTGTTCTCCATATTCTCACTCTTTCTTAGCCTGTCTCGGAGGAAGATTACGAAGCTGACGCTCTCCTCGTACACCTCGTCTTATTTGTGTTGACAAATGAGCCTCATTTCTCAGAAAACTCAATGTCGAATGATAATTTATGATGTGCAATGTTCACCGAATGGCCACATTTCTGTGAAAATGTTTGAAAGGAACTTAATGAAGAGTTCCAGAGATCCGCGGCTGGCAGAAACCGAGCTCATGATGAAGTGACTGCAAGACTTATTAAAAAAGTGACGCTTCTCATTGTTGTATGGGTTTTATTACATGCCAGAGCTTTCCCACTTGGGAGAACGTATGAAAGCGAAGTTAATTCTCTTACCCAGCCTACAGATTTAGAGTCTGTTTTCAGTGTGTGGGTGTTGTAGTGTAATGAAGTGCAATATGAGTGCATCACACCTGTATTTTGCTGGTTGTACTCATAATTGATGATACAACACACCTGCATGAAGTACTTTGGATACCTCCTACAATTATGTGTTTTAGGGTTTTATGCGATTTAATGTGTGTAAATATATCAGATTTCTCATGTGACTGTTTCTTTTAGAGGAAGGTTTTACTCTAAATTTCATGCTCCCTTGTGCAATTTTAAACCTGCATCACTTTGTTGCTTTGTTATAGGAAAATATAGTCATGTTTTTCCATACAATGAAAGTGAATGGGGACAGAACGGTCAACCTCCAAAATTAACAAAATAAAATCACCAGAAACATATATATTCTAAAACTTGAGTGTATCTGAGCACAAATGCGATTTAAGAGTTACAGCAGAACATTTTCTGTTAATGTAATTTCTGCTAATATAATGAAGCCCAAAAGATAAGAAAAAAAAACTATCAGCAAAAAATTAATTAAATGCTGACTAAATAATGAATTTTATTAATTTTATATATATATATATATATATATATATATATATATATATAATTTTCATATAATTTTTTTGACTAAAATAAATATGTACGTGTAAATGAATAAATCTAAATAATTAGCTGTGGTTATAACTAATTATTTATTTATTTATGGTTAGGGTTTTTTATTTATTTAGCCAGTGATTAATTTGTTTGTTTTATATATTTATGTATTCCATGCCTAGTGATATATTTATTTGTAAATTTGTGTAAAGCCAGTGATTTATTTATTTATTTTAAGCAATTTATTTTAATTTTTTATTTTAAATGTTTGTTTCGTTTTTATGTTTATGCATTCTGTGCTCAAATGCTAATATGATGATGTTGTCTGGCCGGTTTGGTGGGCAATATAAAGTTCATGTAAAGGTCACAGTGACTGTGGTGACATTAGATAAATGTCACAGATTGTACTCAATGAAATCAACGTCTCAGCATGCAAAATCAGTGTCTTAATTAACTACACCACTCACAGGTCTTCAGACGAGTCATTTCAATCAAGTCCTTCCTCATGACTCAATGGCTCTTTTGACATGTATCATTGAGGTTGTTGAGTTCAATCTCTGTTTTTAGAGCTCATTATAAATGGATCCTTTGTGTATTATTCAAGAGATCACGCTGTGTGGTTTCGAGTGTTTCATTGTGATAAAGTGAACAGCTACTGTAGATCAAGAAACATACTCCATCTCCATCCAATCTTAACTGTTTGGTAACCATGGTGATTTTAGTTCCCGTTTGGAGCACTGAACTTGTCAGATCCTGAGTTGAAACTTTCTGTAATAGAAGCTGCAGTCCAGAAGCAACTGTACTGGCTTGACCCTGAGCCCAGAGAGTTCTGCTTTAGATTTTTAGATTCAATCCTTGTATCATGTTCGTAAGCGGACAAATGCACCAAACTAAGCCCCTTCTCTTCCCAGGGCCAAAACACTCAAAATGTTGAATTACAACATGTTGTAGATTGGGCTTGGATTTATTAGATGAAAGGTCTGCATGTCATTCCTGGGCTTAGATTTAGAACTACTTTCCTTGCAACAAAATCATTCTGACCCACTGTTGATCTCATGGCTCTCCGTGGGAAATTGTAGTGTGCCCTGTTCTAAGCAAATGAATGGGCTGACATGGTGGGTATGTGTTTCTCTGTGTGTTTGTTGTAGGCTTGAGAGATGTGGTGTTTGTCATCCAGAGCCAGAGGAACTCTTTCCATGTGCGGCAGGCGGAGAAACTCAGAAAAGACCTTCTGCTGCAGACACAAGCTCTTCAAGAGGTATCAGTATGTTCTGTATTGACACTTTCACTTTTGTTTTCATGACCTTTTGACCTTGTACCTGGCATGGGTTCACATAGTTTAATCAGTTCAACCCAAAAATAATTGTTTGTGCAATTATGTTCAAACTTTGTCCATGACTATGGAGAATTCCAGCCATCTGTCATGAGCCCTGTGCTAAGCCAGAGGTACACTAGAAGTCCAGACTATGAACATCTACTTGCACCAAGAAGGAGAACTGTAAAGAAAACGATATTATTGCCTGCACCAGAGGACTATATCGTCTGTTTATTCGAATTAGGGTCAGAATAACCCTAAATTAAATTCTCCAGCTCGTAAGTGTCAATGTTTTTGAAATTGAGGTTTATGCAGCTTTCCATTGATGTATGGTTTATCAGGATAGGAAAATATTTGGCTGAGATACAACTATTTGAAAATCTGGAATATAATCTTTAATTAATAACCTAATGATTTTTGGCATAAAAGAAAAATCAGTAATTTTGACACATGCAATGTTTTTTTGTCTATTGCTAATAATATAGTACAGCGACTTCTGGTCCAGGGTCACATATACATGTATATTATAAAAAAATAAAAAAATAAAAAAAAAATATATATATATATATAATCTATTTGTGGTGTAGCATTTTTTACAATTCTTTCTATTATAAATAATGTTATTTGCAGTCTTAAATTTGCATGGTTTTGCTTTCATGAAATCATTCTTGCAACTAATCTGGCAGCATTTTCATAGTGCAATATTTGAATATTTTAGAAAAGGCCAGGGCAGATCATGACGTGAGTAAGTGGAGTAGTAGGATTGATATTTCAAATGTTATAAGCTTTATTTCTGTGAGAGAAACCGTTTAGTTCGTTCTTAATATTCCACCCTTGATAGTGTGTTCCTTTTATTTCCCAGCATGGAGACCATCCTCTGAGAGTGAAAATGTAATGCAATCTGTTTCTTCCCACCCCCAACAACAACCTCACCTGGTAGTTTACCACTTTCAGAGACGAACGCTTTCTGACTGCTTGTTCTGAAAATCTGGAGTGCCAAACTGCAATAACCTCGGAGCTCTGCAGCAGTTCACTGAGCTGTCACCCTCTGATCCGATCAAAACCAGATTAAGAAACCACTCTTATCCTGCACTATATCCTTTCTACCGCCTTTTCTTTCATTCTCAGGCTCTTCTTATTCCCAAAACAACTTAGCCAAATTTTTCAAAGGATGTACAGTGGGTTTCTACAGTCTCCTCATCAATTATTTGTAGAGTTATATTGCAATAACACGCTGTTTTAATTGCTTTCATCTTTCCGATCCTATCCAGATTAGATGCTTTTTAGCAACACTTTGTGAGCCCAAATGAATTGGGGGAAAAATGCAGTGTAGTTTACTTATTTTAATGCCCTTGAAGTGTTTGATATTACATAAAATGTTGCTGCTGTCAAACAGAACCTTCGTTTCAGAATTCCTACCATTGTGACAGTTGAATTTTTAAAATCTCTCGCCCTAAAGCAAGCAGGAAATTTACAGATTCTTTTAGATGTCACGTAAGATGTGTTCTAAAATGCCATGTCCACGCAAATCTTCTATTTCAGAGTCAGTGGTGGTTTTGTTATTAAAAAAAAAAAAAGCACTGAAACGGACTGCCTTTGTCTGTAGTTGAGGACACAAAACAATAATTAGTATGGAACCGAATTCCACTTTAACTTTGAAGATCAGATAAATGAAGAATGTACTAGGCCTATAGAGGAAGCATTTTCATTGTGGTATTTAATTTAATATAAATGTTACTTTCTAATAAGAAATATGAAAAAATATATTTATATTAGGTTTATATTTAAATAAATATACATCCTATTATTTTTATATCTTACCTATAGCAGTTCTCCTTCAGTGTATTATTTATTTTATTAAATAATACGTTTAATTTATACTTATTTTAAATTAAATATAAAAATAGAATTTAAAATTTTGTATTACAATTAAATATATGAAATATGATTACATATCTGTTTAATATCTATTATATTATTTAATAATAAACATAATATTTATATTAAATGTATATGTATAATAATTAGTTTATTTAATAATTTAGTACTGATTATGACATTAAGTTTTAGACCATACAGAGAAAGTCATTGGGGTACAAAACATTATTTTAAAAACATTAAAGGAGAACAATAACAGAATAATTTTTTTTTGTTAAACTGTCCTTTTAAATAAAACACTAAACGGGAGCTTCTATAAATAAGATTGGATGATATTGAATAATATATATATATATATATATATATATATATATATATATATATATATATATATATATATATATGTATGTATGTATGTATATAGAACTTCATTGTTTCTCTGAATAAAATTTAGGAACCCAAATAATTAATAGAATTAATAATAAGAAAGAACCCAAGTCTTTCTTCAGACCTTTGTAAGGAAATGGACTCGACTTTCATGCTTCTTTATGCATTACCACAAGATGTCAGCACTAGTCTGAGACACGAGACAGTTGATTCGTAGAGCTGATGCATAATTTTAGTTTCAGTAGAGCAATTGTATCTCTTTAGTTGGACTCATGAGGCCTAAGATTTATTCCTTACAGAGAAATGCTCATGCGTCACGCTCTACATGGATGTGCACCTCATTTCTCTCGCTCTCTGTCAACCTCTGAACCTTGACAGTTCCAGTATTGTCAGTGTGAATTAGACTTGAGATTTATCACTCCTGTCCTGTGCTGTGTCCTGTGAACATTGCTCGCTCACTCATATTCACTCCCCAGTGTGCAGCCAGAAGTGAGTGTTATGTTGTAAAAGCTGTGGGATGTTTGCTCCACCACTGGGGGGCCGAAGCTGCAGAACATTGTGAGTGCACTCAGTACTGAACAATTCAATAAAACCAAAAATCTGTAAACCCTGAGGTATTAATCTCTAAAGCCATCAGAGGCACACGAGTGTGTAAACTTAGCATGACAGCAGCTGGTATGATCTAGACTGTTTCCTTCTGTTAAAGTCAGTGTTGAGTACGAAACGAATGCCCCGAGGACTTGTCTTCTTCAAGATGTGTGTCATCTTTTTAGTATTCTTTTTTTGTGTTTGTCTTCTTATTTGTCATCTTTTTTGCCCTTGTTGTCAAACGTTCAAACTTTGCTTTGCAGATTCAACTTTAGTTTAGTTTTTAATTTTGGATATGTAAATGATGAATTTGATGGCATTGTAATATCTAAAAAAGATATAAATGATATAATTTATTATATTATAATAAATACTATACAAAAAAAATACTACTACTACTAGTCTTCTGGTTATTAATATTTAACTATAACTTGTTAATATAAGATCATTTATAAAGATTTTATATATTCAGTATTTGAAAATAGTTAATGCAATATTTACATTTTTATACTTAGGTCCGTGTGCTATAAATATTTTGCAAGTATTCGATAATATATATATTTTTTTATATTTGTATTTTATACTTTATACTTTATTAAATCTAGATTATGTATATGTACTTTATACGATATATAGATCTATTAGTCCAGTTGTTTGGCCAAACATAGATTACCAATGGTACATTTATAGTCCATATCCTCTCATGGCATAAAGCACATTTGTATCCATATTAGATTAAAAGACATTTTCCACAAAGAAACCGTCAAGCTGAGAATAGCTGAACAAGGGAACGTTCCGGATGGTAAAAGCCTTTTCTTTATCAACAAGGTTCAACTCTGACAAACTAGGGTCACTGAGCTTTCTATATGCATGCTTCCGTCTGTTTTCCCCCTTTTCTCCCCATGTCATAGGACAGTCAGATCAGACACATCTAAGAGTAGAGTGTTCATTTCTTGCTGTTCCGGTCTCTGGCCGTCATGTGATTGAACCAAGCTGAGCATCTGAGGTAACATAAGGTAGCAAGCTCACACTGACCCCTATCTTCATCATCACCTTGAGTCACAGTGTAATCACAGTCCCTTTTTGCTCTGTTCACATGCTGATGAGCTGTATGAAGACACACAATGGGTGTCACAGAGTCTTCAGATCTATATGAAGCCATTCATGTGTCTCTTTGGAGATAAGAATAGTTTTGGGAGCACGTTTGTGAATGTATGAAGGGGGAAGTTCTGAAATGAACACTCTCTCTTCTGATTCATTGTCACTCCTATTAAAATCACAAACGTAAATTGCCCTAGGCTGAGAATGTTTGTGCTGAAGGAATTTTGAAATGCAGTTTGCTTTTTTCCCCCCACATATAATCATTTTGTAGCTCAAGGTTATGTTTGTCCATGATTGTTTGAAGATATTATTGTCCAATTTCAGCATTTACTGCGATTGATTCTAGTCATTTGGGGTCCAGCAGGTTTGACTGCAAAAATGTGTTTTAAAAAGAATTTTAGGACTGTCAGAATTAACACAAGTGAGAGGTTTTGCGTCTGCTCTGTTTAGCGAGCAGCTGAGAGGAGCAGTGCTTTTAGTTAAACCTGATATTATGTTGCTTCTCTAATTTTACATGCAAATATAGCTCAAGCTGAAAGATAGCTTTATCTTATGTGTATTTGATTTCATCAGACGATGGCTCAATTATAAATTGTGCAGATTAACATCTTAGAAGGGAGAGTTATGTACCGTAGTCTTAAAGGGCAGCGTTTCAGTCACTGTTTCATATTAATTAAGCCTGACATTAGAAACAGGAAAATATCACACTGAAAGCAGTTTCATTGAGAAACTGGCTGCGTCAAATTTCAATAAGTGGACACAGAGGGACAAACAAATGTAATAATAAATGTACATTTTGCATGTTCATAAGTGAGCTGCCCTGTCCTGCGAATGTAAACAGGCTTGTGTGAGTAAATTGCTCAGTGCAAAGAAAGGAATAATGGGAACCTGGTATTTCTGTTCTTTTATTCATGTGTCTAATAGACATATACAAGTTAAAATATCAAATGTTAAATAAATATTATTTGAAACATGTCTAATCTTCATACTCTGTTGAAAATGGTTTCACTATTAATAAACATACATTTTCATAAAGCATCCATATTTGTCCAAGCCCATGTTGATTAGAGTATTAAAAATAGAACAGATAAAAATGTGCGATCAAGTTGCGATTAATCACGAGTTAACCTAGGACAATCGTGATTAATCGCGTATATTAAAAAGTATATTATTGTACACTTGTGTGGGAACTTATATAGGTTTCATTGTAGTAATTCTTATTGGGGTGAATGTCACTTTAAATAACAGCAACAACAACAAAAGGTGTCCTAAAGTGACTTCTCTTCTGCTCTTTCTCTGAAGTCCATCCAGTGCACTGGCTGTTACCCTGCAAGTAAACTACTGTCGCAAATCAGACAAACCGACTTGATAGCCGTTTTCACAGTATCTTCCCATTTTTCTCCATCTGACAGTAGCTGTTATGGAGTGTTTGTCTCTTTCAGAGTCCGCCTGTCATCCTGCTGCTGCACACACTGTCAGACAATGAGGGAGACTGGAGCATTCTCCCACTACTGCCAAAGTGAGCACTGTTATTACTAGGGGTGCTCCGATCACGATCTGCCGATCGTTATGCGCATTTCGTCAGTAAAGCCGGTTATCTAATCAGCGGTTAATTCCATCAGGTGCGTGATTTCACATAGAGCAGCTGTTACTACACAGAACCGTTGTTTATAGAGAAGATGCGCAAATCCACTTCATTTTCAGCGTTTTTTGGCGCATCTTCTCAGTTAACAACGGCTCTGTGTAGTAACAGCTGCTCTATGTGAAATCACGCACCTGATGGAATTAACTGCTGATTAGAAAAACCGGCTTTACTGACGAGATGCGCATTAACGATCGGCCGATCGTGATCGGAGCACCTCTAGTTATTACTGACATTACAAACATAGTGAAATCTCACTTAAAAATTTATTGTTTAATAGATATATATATGTTCCGCTTATATGTTATATGTTTCCGTTTGGACTTATTTAAATGAGTGCTGTTGTTAATATAGTAAGTATAGTCATGATTTGGCGAAAGCGTTCATTATTTATATTATAAAGGCATTAATTAGTAATTGTATATTGTGAAATATTCATACTGTAGTAGTAGTAGTAATTATTATTATTCTAAAGAATAGTATGAAAACATACAATTATTATTTCTTGTGGAGTTACATTTTAGACACATTATTGCCAATCATTATGTGTATTCTTTTTTTTTTCTCTGCAAACAAAAATAGTTTCAAAAGTCATTTGTAATTTTGCTATTTTATTTTGAATGATTCAATTGCGTGAATGATTCTGCGATTCACTTACAAGGACAGTCACTTTTATTCTTGAACGGATTGGTTTAGGGAACAGTTCAGTGACTTATTCATTAAACAGACAGATGTTTTTCATTTTTATTTTTACTAAATGAATTATTGTTTTTGAAAAAAATCTGTTGAATGATTTAATGACTCATATGACTCTTGTTCTTGCCTACTGGTGTAACAATGTGATGATTTATTGTAATAAAAAAAAAAAACACCACTAATTCACAGATTAATTATGAATTATTATATTCTCTTGATATGTTTGTATTAACAAGTTAATCTTAATAATGCAGAATGGTTTTTTTTTTCTCATTTAGCTTGTCATCACAGTTTGGCAAGAACTCATCTTGGATCATGTTTCTAGAAGAAGACACCAGAGTGAAACTCCAAAAACTTCATGAAGTCCTCAAAAAATTTGATCACAGAAAAGTATGAACTTTTTATAATG
The DNA here is from genome assembly GCF_003368295.1 of Carassius auratus. Taxonomy (NCBI): domain Eukaryota; kingdom Metazoa; phylum Chordata; class Actinopteri; order Cypriniformes; family Cyprinidae; genus Carassius; species Carassius auratus. Next base: position 4,517,521 of record NC_039257.1, on the reverse strand, counting down.
TGCCGAATGTAATAAAAATTCATATTTAGCCTTTAATTGATGTTCCACACTCAGCAAGGGTGGAAATAGTCTGTTATAGTGTTTTCTTATCCACGTTCCATCAAACCTTTCTGTTCACCATGAATTTTAGCTATAGTGAGGCTCCAGACTTTTCCAATCTTTATGCACTAACAATGTCTTAAATCACATCTTTGTAATCACTTTCAGAGCTATTGTTTTTCCAGGTGTTGAAATAAGTAATATAGTTAAACATTAATTCTGATAATTTCTAAGACTCACCTTTTCACAATTTCAGCTGTCAATATATTAATGCAATTTGATAATGTAAAGCCATTTACAGCTGCCTGGTTGACTTATCACAGATTTCCACTTTGTTAAAAATCATTTTACCAGCACCTTTTCAAAGTAACGTAATAATGTGAACTACATTATGATGAGTCACTTGCACCGTGCATTCAACATGATTGAAGCGCTACCGGTAAAAACTTTTCTATGAATAAACCATTCAATTCATTTTTCCCCAATGTAGTTATGACACTGTCACTTAATGGAAACTTATTTCCACCACAGAAAAATCAAAAAGGATAATTGTGACATTTTTATGTAAAAAAAGAAAATTCTTGCTATTCTTGGGGGAAAAGTCAGAACTGTGAGATATACAGTAAATGCAATTCTAAAGAAGGGAAGAATTATGAGATAAAAAGTCACAATTACCTTTTCTATTTTTTATTCCGTGAACTCACAATTCTGAGGAAAGAAAGTTAGTGAGTCACAGTTAACTAGTAAGAAACCTGCCATAGTCGCTAAATTATATTGCTGTATTGACTGTGTTGAGGAAACAACCTCAAGAAGTTTGTAATCAGAAACTGTTATATATTAATGTCTGACACCATCACGTAATAGCATCTGAACGAGCTGTGACACTGTGATTTAGCCTGAGATGACCATCACAGTCTGAGTGATCTCCACATTTTGTCCTCAGGAGTGGTTTCTTGGCAAGCCTCTACATGATGAAGAGTCCACCATCATCCATCATTATGCTTTCTCTGAGAACCCTGCGGCTTTCGAGTACCCAGACTTCTCTGCAGGATGGGCGCTTAGCATCCCTCTTGTCAACAGGTTAGAAAAAGACACCCTCTGCTGAACTGCTGTCAAAAGCAAATCCCATTCCAGAATGACATGTTTTAATAGATAATATATTTCAAATTGTATTATTCATGCAAACGGTTTTTCAAAGCTGGAATATCTGCATTGTTAAAGTGATGATATCTGATACAATGGTAGTTTGATATATACCATGACACTGAACAATTGCAGTGGACATGTATTATGGTGTTTACATAGTATTCCAGTCTACCTATATTATTTTTTGAAACCATAAAATGCCACGTATGAATAGGTATTGTGTGTATATTTGTACATTTTTATGACTAATCTGAGTTATTTCACATTTTAGGTTGACAAACAAAATAGAAGAGGAGCCATTAAAATCAGACTTCACCATAGATCTCAAACATGAGGTGAGAATTTTTTAAGGAGTATGTTTTGGGATGACGGTTGACTGACTGTATTTATATGAAATTGATTCCATTGTCGATTAAAGTGTGCACTAAGAAAAATGATGTGATTAAATAGTTGAAATCTATCACCTTAGAAACAAAAATATTACAATTTATAGAGAACATTATGCATAAGTTAAATAAAGGATTCTTCCCATGTGGTCCCCATAGTCTCAAAAAAACACGAGCTTCATTGTATTATTAGTGTGTTTGTTCTTCTTCAGCTCTTTCCCTGCGGAGTCCCCACAGAGCTGAGGACAGACAGTCTTATCATTTATAAAATACATCTTGAGAACCCCTTTGACTTGAAACAACTGAAACATTCTTTAAAGTATCTAATTTTGTGTTCCACAGAAGAAAGAAAGAGATGCGGATGAGTATATTGGCTGAAAATGTACTCCTCCTCATGTCACCTGTGATGTAGATGAGTTTGTTCCTTCATGATTCATCAGAGCAGATTTGGAAATGTAGCTTGCTCACCACTGGATTCACTGCAGTGAATGGGTGCCGTCAGAATGAGAGTCCAAATAGCAGATAAAAACATCACAATAATCCACTACAGTCCGTCAGTTAACGTCTTGTGAAGTGAAAGATCAAGATGCTTCTAGCTAAAGTATGAGTTTATAATCCTTAATGATACTTTAAGTAAAAAAGAGATCTGGTCTGAATCAGGAGAGAAATATGCACAGATCAAGGACCATTTACAAGCAAAAACAGTTCTAAACAAATATGCCGGTAGATTTTGATGTCAGGAGATAACGGTGGCTGGATTTTTTTTTTAAACTGGATTATTGTGATGTTTTTATCAGCTGTTTTCACTCTTAACGGCACCCATCGACTGTGGAGGATCCATTGGAGAGAAAAGGATGTAAAGCTAAATTTCTCCAAATCTGTTTGGATGAAGAAAAAAACCTGAAGATGTGTACATTATCAGCCAATTTTCTTTTTTTTTTTTATAAATCATTTGTCCTGCAGGTGGCGCTGTACATCTGGGAGGACGGAAATGGACCTCGACTGACTGGGGTTCCAGAGCTTTGCACGCTACCAGAGCATAATCCAAGAGCTCAGTACTGTGCCACCACTGTCAGCAGCCAATCACCACTGTGTGTAGGTTACCTCCACAACGAGCACTTAACACACCTGTCACACACACACCTAATCAGTATGTGGAGAAGGCTGACAGGAGAGGAGGTGCAAACCTCGGGAAGAAATGATGAATGTGATTTGTGCTGAAATACTTTGGATAAAATCACTTGCTAAATGAATAATGAAATAGTGTGTCAGAGTTTACACTTGAGTGACAGAATACCATATTACTTTAACTTTAATAAGATTATTTTTTTTGTATGTTTGTAAGATTTCTTAAGATAATACTTTTCCATTTGATACATAATGTTTTCCTTTAAACAACAGCATATCTAATAGCCTTGTGTGTATGCAATATATATGCTCACATATATTACCATCAACTGCATCTATTTCCATTATAAATATTACAGTCTAATTGAGTGCCACTTTGAGGTTTTAATTGTGAATATTATAATGTATTTTAAAAATTAAACAACTAAAATATTTACTAATAAAATATATCATATATAATTATTTATATTCCAACAGAATAATTAAGGGAAGCTACATAATTCGTCCCCTTGGAATTATAAGGTTCTATCTGACATTTTTGTCAAAATTGAGTTATTCACATATTCTTATTCTGTGACAATTTATTTATTTATTATGTGATGTTTTATTTTAAGTTTTGTACATTTTGGGATTTTTTATTGAAAAAACAAAAAGGTTCTATCTACAGAAATCTATGGAATACAAAAATTTGAAGCTCAATATCTCAAAACTACTGAGAACGCAGATAGAACCTTATAATTCCAAGGGGACGTATTTTAAATAACAATGCATATTTTTCAACAGCCGGCTATTCAAAAGGTACACAAGTTTCATGGCCTGTAAGAAAAAAAATATTATGTTATAGAATATGTAATATTATGTTCTTTATCTGTTTGCTTATTTTAAGAGCACTACAGTTAATTCAATTCATTTATTGCATAGTTATCTGCATCCTTCTCCGTTTGTAGATTATTTTACTCTTAATAATAATGTATAATTTAAAATAACTTAATGATGACTACATATCATTGAGAATTATTTAATCATTCAAAACTTTTCTTTTTTCACCTGTGTGTCCCCAGGGCCAGCCTGTTAAGAGCGACAACATCTTTGTAGCGGTGAAAACTTGCAAGAAATTCCATTCCGACAGAGGTGAGTGGTGCATTACTGATCATCAGTGCTCCTAAAGCCGAGTTCAGACTGCACGATTTTCAAAGTATTCGGGTCACTGTTCTTTTCACACTGCATGACTATATTGGCCAGCATTCAGTCACTGCTGTGTTCACGCTGCACGATGGATCGGCGACCGAAGGTTTCACACTGCATGTCTTTACAATAGGAAGAATCGCCGACATAGGACAACTCTGTCTGGCACGCAAACTACTTTTCACAACCCAACACACGCAAGATGTGACAAGAATACAATGCGATATCACCCGTGCAAGACCGGAGTTCTCACGTGAGACTGTGATTATTATTAAAAATGGTAGCTCGCAAGAAGCTTGCAGTAAGAATTGCCTGTGCGCTGATTTGCCGACAGGTCCAGATATTTAGCATAACAAATATCTCACAGGCATCGGCGACTCGTCGGTGATTCTCTCAGATCGCGTCTTTGCTCATTCACACTGTGTGATTGTCACGCGCGTGAGCGAGCACCGATTTGCCTGTGATTTCGGGCATGTGTCTGCGATTTCTCAAAACCTGTCGGCGAGCCAAAAACTGGGCTAAAATCATGCAGTCTGAACGCAGCTTAACACACACGCCACCACCTCTCTCTCAAGGGTCCTCCCGTTCTTCACAAGAGCACATAGTCATGATATTGTGTGTCAGAGGCTGTGCGAAAAGTTACGTGTGGCTCCTCAAACCCTTCAAGTCTCCGCTTCCACCGCTCAAGTCTGCTGATGGAGTCCAAAGATCTTCTTGCTTTAACAGTTCGGCAAGCATCACTGTTTGACCTCTAAAATGACTCCGTATTGAGAGATCTTTGGCTGAGTCCCCCGGTGGACATCACTCCTGTCTTCTCTCCACTATTAGAGCCCTTCACGGCAACTCTGGGCAGACGCTAAGCACCAGGCATCAATTCAAACTTAATAAGACAGATAAAGTTTTGCAGTTTGAATTCAGAGAACCATCTGGCAAGGACACCTCAGTTGCATCTAATTGCACCGATTATTATAATTATCTCTCGCGAGTCACTTTGAGTTTTAAGGATGTTATTAGAAGGAGCATGATAATTTGAGATCCATCTTTTCACACTGAGGACAACTGAGGGCCTCATTTGCAACTATTACAGAAGGTTCAAACACTCATTGATGCTCCAGAAGGAAAAACAGTGCATTACGAGCCAGGGGTGAAAACATGTTTTCTTCTGTAGCCTCTGAAGGGCAGTACTAAGTGTATAAAATATGATATTTAACCAAAATAAGAAAAATGTCTTATATCTCCATTATGTTCAAAAGTTTTCACCCCCATATCTTAATGCATGTGTTTTAGGGTTTTTTTTCTCTCTGGAGCATCAGTAAGCATTTGAACTTTCTGTAATAATTACACACGAGTCCCTCAGTTGTCCTCAGTGTGAGAAGATGGACTTCAAAATCATGCAGTCATTGCTGGAAAGGGTTAAAATACACAAAAATACTGCAAAACCAAAGTATTTGTGGGACCTGAAGGATTTTTCTGAAGATTTTTCTGGCAGTTTAACTGTTCAGGACCAACAAGGGACTTATGCACAACTTCACTAAACAAAAAACAAAGCTGTGGATCTTTCAGGTAGCAACACAGTATTAAGAATCTAAGAAACTTTTGAACAGGGTCATTTTTATAAATTCAGCCCTCATTTTCTCTTGTGGATTATATGTAAGCATCTTTTATATGAAATATCTTATTCAGATCAGTATTAAATAAACTATAACATGCATTTTGTATGATCCCAATTATTTTAGTGAATGAATTAACATTTTGCAGATTCTGGTCTGAACAGCTTGTTACAAATCTGATACTCTCTTAACTGCAGAATGTTGTTCTGCTACTGATGGTTTGGACATAATGGCATTATAATGTGTTTGGATTCACATCATGTGTTTGTTTTCATGGGTTAAATTTAATTTGAACTCAAGTATTAAAAAACGATATCTAAGACCTTTGATATCAAATGTTGATCACTCTCAGCCCTGGACGATAAAGCAGGGGTGTTGAAGTATTGATTGATTCTCTCTGTTCCCATACAACAGTTCCTGTGGTGAAGAAAACGTGGGGTAAACAAGCATCTCTGCTGGAGTATTACAGTGATTATGCCGATCCCGCTATACCCACCATTAATCTGGGAGTGCCAAACACAGAGAGGGGTGAGTTATTGAATACGTTTTCATACTTGATATTTTCATTGTGTGTGAGATGTGTTGTTAAATAAGGTTTAGGAATGGTTACTGGCATTTTCCACAAATAAGGTGCAAAATTTGGTAAAAATGGTTAAAACCATTTTTTTTTCAACAGAACTCTACTCTTTTGTATAGATCGATAGATAGATAGATAGATAGATAAAATCTATTTTAATATTTTATTTAATCTTCTTATGATAAAGCTGAATCTTCAGCATCATTACTCTAGTCTTCAGTGTACAGTAACATGATCCTTCAGAAATCATTCTAATATTCTAATTTGGTGCTCAGGAAACATTTCCTATATTGAAAACAAATGTATTGGTACTTTTGTAACGTTATAAATGTCTTTACTTAAAGTAATGCATCCTTGTTCTATAAAATGATACATTTTACTGACCTCTAAACTTTTAAGCAGTAGTGTATGCCTGATACAAACATATGTTCTGTACACTTTAAAACCTATTTGAAAGATGTTATTAAAATACATTTATAATACTAAATAGAATGGCTAGCAGAGTTTCAATCTGATGCTGCTAGTTCTTGGGTGTATTCACAGTTATAAGTAATTTTATGATATTTTTAATAGCATGTAATGCGTCAAAATTTGAGACGTTCATTACAAAATGTTAAAACTTGACTAGTCATTACAGTTATTAAAAAGTTTTTTACTACAGTTAATGGAATTTATTTCAAATGTTTTATGCTGTTATGATTTGTTAGAGTCATAGATAGATAGAGTCATTTATTTATTTACCTTTATTTAACCAGGAGAAGAAAATGAACATAAAAGTACATTCGTCTAGCACTTCAGGCTGGATCAAGTATTGGCTTATTGGAGTCTAAAGACAGATTGAATAGAGGTATTTGACTAGAGGTATAGAGTTTTGGCTGTTTCCTGATGTTTAGAATTAAATATAACAAGTTAATATAAGAAACAGTCAGTAAATGCTATGTGCTCTAGAGTCAACTTTCAGCATCTATTTCTAATCCTGCCAAGTCAACCCACAAGTCATATGCCAAACAAACGCACGAGCACCTCCGTTTCCTCTCTGGAGGCGCGTTCTGTCTTTGCGCTTGCAAATTCCACCATGTAAATAGCAATTCCGCCATGGCAAGATCACAACTGGCACTTAAAGGGAATGGGAGATGAGACTCTGATTGCATGTTATACCCAAAAAACACCCATTACTTTCTAAGAGAATAAGGACAACCCATTTTTAACCCATTCATGTGCCTGGGCTCACCTACTTTTTTCCCGTCGTTAAACTAGCAAAAGTGGATTCGGACACACACCCTGAGTCCACCTGCGCCGTGCACTTTAGACCATGCACTTAGATCATTAAAATAGGGCCCTAGAAATGGAAGTTAAGTCAGAATCACAAAGTGGGACGTACACTTTCATTTTCTCTACTGGAGACTTTCAATTTGCCATTATGTCCATTCAGCTGAGCAACTTAATTCAATAGAATGCCCTCTAGCACTCTCTTTTCTGCTGTTTTTTTTTTTCCAACACTATTTCAAAAGTGAAACTTTATTTGAAGTAGCTTCTGATGAGTCAGTTGTTCGTTTGATCACCTTCTCTGTCCATTTTGATGTTAAAAAGCTCTTGGCGCATTCTGTTCCCATGTTCTCCATACTTGTTTATTTATAAGGGTGTTAATTGACATGATGTCTCTAAGAACCCTCTTCAATGAATTCTATATATTTTCTCTTTTGTTCTTGTTGTCAAATCATAGCAGGATTCTTGTTTTTGATAGTGATGAAAGAGAGGGATCAAAGACATCTGTCTGTCTGTCTGTCTGTCTGTCTGTCTATCTATCTATCTATCTATCTATCTATCTATCTATCTATATTCTGCTCTCTTTCCTTAGCCTTTATAGTCGCTGATGCTTTTGTATCTTTCTGGTGTTATTGAACCCAGTGCGGTTTCTTTCTTCTGTACTAAGCGTACAGTTCCTTCAGGGTCTTCCATTCTCCTGACGGTGCACATTCTCTATTCAATATCACAATCTGATGCTGTGCTTAGGAAAACATTTCCCTCACATACTCGCTATCACATCATGTCTGCGATATTTATCCAAAGGGTAAAGGTCTCAGCAAAGTCAGACAAAGTCAACTCGCCTCTGGGTATTAAAAAAAACATAAGGTAGCTGGATTTGAAGAACATTGATTATGTTTTGAAAGGTGCTTGCTGACTTTTCTTGTTCGTTTCCAACACATGAAGTACTTTTATCTGCTTGCAGGTCACTGTGGGAAAACATTCGCCATCTTGAGGAGATTTTTAAGCAATCACGTGCCTAATACCGATTGGCTGTTGATTGTAGATGATGATACTCTTATAAGGTGAGTCTATTCAGCTGTCAGTTTGTGTACATTTAGGCAACATATGCCTGTTGTCTGGAAAATGGCATGATTTTACAAGGAATCTGTGGTGTTTGTAGCAATTTACACGTTGGTGGGTGGCATAATGTGTTTGGTTCTCACAGCTTGCCCAGACTGCAGGCCTTGCTGAGCTGCTATGACTCCAGTGAGCCGGTGTGTCTGGGAGAGCGCTATGGGTATGGACTGGGTCAGGGAGGATACAGTTACATCACTGGTGGTGGGGGGTGAGTGTCTGCTTCACTGTGAAAAAAAAAAAAAAAAAAAGCTTTTTGACATTATTTGATGTAACGATGTGTCCCAAACACATTTAAAGCTACAAGGTGAGTTATATTGGACACTTTTGTATAAATTAAAATGAATCATTAATAAGCTGAGAGAGAGAGAAAGAGATGTTATAATTTATTGATATGGGATATTTTATTATGCATGCTTTTTTACTCTATTTTTAGATTTAGATTTAGATCATTGTTGTACCCTTGTTGAACACTTAGTTATTCTTAGTTTAAAAACCGTAAAAATAGTAACACTGTTAAATGCAAAGTTCCACAAATCTAGTATACATCTATAAATATTTATTTCCATACTGTATATTGTAATATTGTGATGCATACATTTACTTTCATTTTCTTTTGTCTGTGTGCTTAAATTAAATGGTTTTTACAGTAGTATCGATAATTTATCAGTTTTAGATCATTATTGCTCACAATTTTAATATTGACATATCCCTAATTTGAAGTCCAAAAAACAAGATTAGTAAAATAGTGTTTTCAACCATTTAATTATATTCATTATAATAAATAAATATATAATTTAGGATACTGCTCACTTTTCAGGCCCTATGTGACATGATTGCAAGTTCTTCCCAAAGAGTAAAAACTTCATATTTAAAAAAAATTGCTACATATTAAAAAAAACAACAACAATGCAATAAATAGGGGAAAATAGTCCAAAAGTTAAATAATAAAAGAAAATTGTGAATATATAAGTGTGTAATCCTGTTTTAGATTCACAACAAATTGCATTATTTTATAACCATTTAGTTATATTTGGAAAAATGAAAACTTACCAAAAAAATAGGATGTTTAAGCTGAAATCATTTTAACATATTGTTTCCCCTTAATAACTATTATCTTTATCGGAACCATTCTTTAATCTGAAACTGAATCATGTTTAATTAAATATATCAGCATTCCCAGTTTCTGTTAATAAAAAGATATGAAAACAAGCATCATTGTCATAAATGCAGCAGTTTTATTCAAGTTTATTTGTATAGTGCTTTTTACGATACAAATCATTGCAAAGCAACTGTACTGAAAATTAACTTTCTACAATATTTAGTAGTAGCTTATAAGTGGTGATCAGTTTATGTGTAAATGACAGGAATTTTCTGAAAAAGTGTTTACGAGACATAGTTAACCAGCAGTTGAACATTATTAATGACGAACATTATTAACAGATGAACATTATTAACAGCAATTATAATGTGATTGCATAGTAAGTAGCAATATTTGTTAGTTCTGCATGTTGTTTCAGGGTAAGCATCATCTGATGTCCTCCTGAGGGGTCAGCATCATCTCTTCTCAGGTGTTCTGGATCCAGACTGGAGCTTGTGTAAATCCTAGTACCTCCCGTGGCAAAACAGAGAAACAAATAGAGACATCATTAGCGTAGCTGCTGTTCCAACAAAGGAAAACTAATTATTTTAACCCAAGCTAAAGAATAAGAATGCGCATTTGATCAGATATAACTACACTCACAATTTAAGAGATACATTATTTGAATGCTTGGCGAAAGAGATGCGTTTTTAATCTACATTTAAATGGAGAGAGTGTGTCTGAATCCCGAAAATTATCAGGAAGGCTATTCCAGAGTTTGGGAGCCAAATGCAAAAAAGCTCTAACCTCCTTTAGTGGAATTTGCTATCCTAGGAACTACCAAAAGTCCAGCGTTTTGTGACCTTAGAGAGTGTGATGGATTGTAGCGTGGTATAAGGCTAGTTAGGTATGCAGGAGCTAAATCATTTGGAGCTTTATAGGTAAGTAATGATAATTTGTAACTGATATGGAACTTAATAGGTAGCCAGTGCAGAGACTGTAAAATTGGGGTAATATGATCATATTTTCTTGACCTGGTAAGGACTCTAGCTGCTGCATTTTGGAGTACCTGTAGCTATCCAGTATGATGGGCCTTCAGATGTTACTCAGTATGCCTTCAAATCAAAAAGATGTGAATCACTTAACTCTTTTTTTATATCATATATATATATATATATATATATATATATATATATATATATATATTTATATATAAACATCTTCCTGTCCCTGTGATGTCTTCACATACCAAATGGTGGAAATACATAATTTGTTTATAAATACAAACAGTCATCAATGATGTTAAAATCCATTGCCATGCCGACAGTGTAACATTACAATTCACAGAGGTGAAGACAAAGTGCACCAACCAAAGTTGCAAACTGAGCCCTCTAATTTTGCCCCCCTACAGATAAATGCCCTCATGCTGTGCAATTTGCCTATTCACAAACAGTTCCTGCAGAAATGAGCTTACCGTAAATTACTGTGTGGTTAGTGCACATGCAACAACCTCTTGTGTGGGATTCACAAACCCCACAATGATAAATCAATTTTCCATATCACAGCACTCAATAAAGGTGTATTCAGTTGTTTTTGGCATCCCGCATTGGAGAAGTTGAGTATTCTGTTCTGCTGTGTTGTGTCTCATACAGGATGGTATTCAGTCGAGAGGCTGTGGTCCAGCTGTTGGCGAGCGGCTGTAAGTGCTACAGTAATGATGCTCCTGATGACATGGTTTTGGGCATGTGTCTCAATGCTCTACGAGTTCCTGTCACACACAGTCCCCTCTTCCACCAGGTACACAAACATACATTTTAATCTAATCTAAATAAGGAAATATCACGGACCCTTTTTAATGCACCAAATAACTGGAAGTTAGGAACAGTAGTAGTTTCACTGGGTTACACTAATCCTATCTTTTCCTTATTTTCGAATTCTGTCTCAGGCTCGTCCAGAAGATTACGCAAAGGATTTTTTGGCCCACCAGACACCCGTTTCCTTCCACAAACATTGGAACATAGATCCTATTGCAGTGTTCAATAAGTGGTTGAAGAATGACAAACACACAGAAGGACTACAGAAAAGCACTAAGGATGAATTATAGTGTCTGTGTTTGTGTGTGTGAGAGTAGTAATGTGTGTATCTCTGGTCTGTGTCATCAGTGTGCGTCCTTCATTCTTCTTATGTTTTCTATATAGTGAATGTTGCACAAACATGAATGGAAGGATGCCTTCTGGTCTGTATGAATGTTCTTAGCTGTGTTTTCTTGGGAGTTGCATGTCTTAAATGTTTGTTGGAGAAACATGTCTGAAATATTTATATTACACGATTATCACAACCTGTTCAAGGTTATTTGTAGGTTTATTTTTAAACACTTTTGATTTGTAAAAGATTGGAATTATTTGTGAATTATAATATTGGAATTTATGATAAACTTCAAATCCTGTTGCCTTAAATCTGTTTTTGCAGTGTCCTGATTTCAGTATTAAACTCAAAATCAGCTGAAACTCATAACTAATGAGACTTTCATGAAGCACTTGTGTTGTGTGGTCATTTTAGGCCCACAGTGGTGAACCGAGCCAGAAATAGTAACAAAATAAAATGCTTATGATGAATCACTATGAGGAACATTATTATTTGAAAGTTAATGATGGCTGTTTTGAAATGAATGTACTGTAAATGTCAGATGATGTTTCCATGGTGATGAACATCATCTTAAAGGGGACATCACATGCTCATTTTAACAAGTTGGTATGATTCTATCCAACTTTTTTCCTGACGTGAAAATGGGCGCCGCCATTTGTAAATTATATGGGTCTAGGTTTCCAGTCTCATTTGCTTCCAGCTATTTTTAACTGTACAAAACAGTTTGTTTTGCTGCTTGAAATTGACAATTGATGTGTCCTATCATATTATTTTAATCTGTTATCTTAAGAACACAAAGGTTTGTACTGCAAACAGTTTTACCGTTTACCGCACATTGTTATTCTCCTCGTTATTTACGTAGGCTTACTTTCGCGTTGAGGAAAAAGGTGGATAGGGTCTCCGTGACAAGCCTATAACATACTTTGTTTAAAATTTCTCAGTGGCAGTGTAAAACAACACCCTTTTTACTTTGTCAAAAACAGCTCTGTTCACAGCGACCTGTTTCGGTGCATGTCCTTTGATAATGAGCTAATGCTCACCCCTCCTCAAACAATGGCGGACTGATTTACTAAGTCCTTACTATGTTTCTGAAAAAAATATCTTAATTTGAAGATGAACAAAGGACTTATGGTTTTGGAACAACGTGAGGGTGTGTAATGACAAAATTTTCATTTTTTTGACTATCCCTTATAAGTTACTGTCGAAACTTCCTCAATGAAATGCTAATTACTAATTTTTAGGTAAATGATAGATAGATAGATAGATAGATAGATAGATAGATAGATAGATAGATAGATAGATAGATAAAATATATTTTAATATGCTATTTATTTATCTAATGATAAAGTTGCATCTCCTGTTGTGACAACATCTTATGACAACATAAGACTAGTTAACCGACAACAAGTTCCATAGCAACCAAAAAGAAGAGGATTAGTCTAACGCACAGCTCGCTCTCTCTCTCTCTCTCTCTCTCTCTCTCTCTCTCTCTCTCTCTCTCTCGTGCTAGACAAACTTTGTTCATTAGCTATCATATGTGACTGGCTTATTATACCCGTCTTGTCCTAAACTCACTCTACGATGAGATACACGCGCTTTTGTCCTCTTGAATTGCGCGGGAACTTCATTGCGTTTCATCCACACAGAAATGCGTTCTTGACTTTATTCTTACTATCGACACATGTAAATTTTGAAAAAAAAAACAAAAAAAACCTGTGTGTACGACTGACACGACGCCACAATGAGGTCGGTTCATTCTGCTGCTGTTTTCCTCTTTATATCGGATTTATATTCGATATGGATAACAATAATCAAAGGTAAGAACTTATCAATTCCAGTAAAGCATAGCTGGGTCATCTTAAAAATAATAAAAAATAATCTTATTCAATGTATTTAGGATTAGATTTTATAGGAGTAGAATTAACCTACTAAAATGTAATACTTAAATTGCTTCTTTTATGTTATATATTCTTTATATTAAATATAGGCCACATTTCATATCTTCTGTTGGATCATAAATATCATGCTCATGACAGTTCTTAATCAATTCAACCACATTTTATAAAAAACATGACCTTTATATAAACCATGACCTTATCAAATCCAGTCATGTATACGGCTGTGACGGTTATAAGTGGTGCCAGACTTACAGTTATAAATTCAATGTACTTTTTCAAACTCGTTATATGTAATTAATGGTGAGTAAAATCATGTTGAAACTTCAATGACTGAAAGCAAAGATTTTATAACGATGAAAATGTTTTACAGTGTAGCTGATTATTCCTTCAGTACTGATGGAAAGATGTAAATGGTGCTGTACCACATTAAAACATCTTGTAACACCTGACCTGAGGCATGTTGGACACTGAAATCCAACATTTAATCTGAAGTTTGAGAGGTTTGATGTGTTTTATAATCCTTGGTTTTAAGGGATAATAATCTTAAGAGATCTTGAGCAACAGTAATATTAAATTCAGCCTATATTTATCCACAGTCTTAATATTTATCACTAGTTTAAATATTGCTGTAAATTGCAGGTGTATATATAAGCCACTGAATAAGATTATAAATAACAAATTTGGTTTCAATAAAATTTTATAGTCTTTATCAGTCAATAATTTGAAATACAGTAAATGTATACAAGTATACATTTAATGTATAAATACTCTTCTTGACAATACTGCTGTAAATTAGGCAAGTGTTTGTTATGCTAAGCCCAACTACATTAAAAAAAATTAAGGTATTTTATTACCCTTAATGGTTCCAAATAGAATCTTTAACATCCAATGAAACCTTTCGATTGCACAAGAGGTTCTTTAATGTTTTACAAAAGGTAAACCGCGGTTCTTTTAAGGATTGTTTACTGAAAGGTTTTGTGTAGAACACAAAATGGTTCTTCTGTGGCACGCATCGCTGCGAAAACACCCTTTGTAGAGTGTATTCTGAATGACATTTCCTCAAAATGATTGTGAATAAACTTCCAAGTTCCAACCAAACCAAAGCCAAATATGTTTTATAGTGCTTGAGTATTAATACAATGAGATTTAAACTCTATACTGATATTGATTCTTGGGCTCATTATAGAAAAAGATGCCTATATGAAACCACAAGCGGTTGACTGGCTTCTTTCACAGATGGCATAATGTCTCGAACGCTCAGTTCTCGTTGTAGACGTTCCAAGACATGTACTGCACAGACAGTTGGTTACAAGACCTGTTACAGAGGTCAAAGAAAAATCCCCCTCCCTAAATTCATTATAAATCTACATCGTTCTTTTTTGCCTCATAAATATGTATGAATACTATAAGCAGATCTTTTTATTGTTTGATATCTCTCTTCTCACCTCTTTTATTTTCTTTTCTGTTACCACAAAGAGTCATATTGCTTTCAAAAATCATTTGCATTAGAGATTTGCACTGATTGCCCATAAATGAATATTCCAGTATTCTGTTCTTGCCTAAGAAGCACGTGACACCACATATGGAGGAGTAAGAGTCTTTATTATCTGACACTGAAAGTTCACAGTTGGTCCCTTTTCCCAAAGCATTTTGATGTGTGTTCGGAGATAAGCATTATCTGGCTTGTATCACTTCATATCTCATAACTGTTACAGATTGCTTATTGTTCCTGTTTTTACTAAAGCCTTAAAAGCCTCATTAAGTATAATCAATGACCTAAAATATCATTATAGTTAAGTACCGATTTGTAAATGTAAAGATGGATGTATTTTCACATGACTGCATATTTACATCTGAAGGACACCTTGATTATTTGATTTTTATATTACTTTAACTTCGAATGTAATTCATTAAAAAGCATATGCATCTGTTTCCTAAGCGTGTACTTGTATTTTGTCCCAGCAGCAGGTCTGGAGCACAGGCCTTCAGAAGACTGTCCACTGGGTCACTTTCCATGTGGCAATATGAGCATCTGTCTGCCACAGGTTCTGCACCGCAACGGCCAAAACGACTGTCCCAACAGAGCTGATGAGGACAACACAGTTTGCTTTCTCAGAAACACACTTTAGACAGTTCATTCATTCTTTCAACATGAAACTGTCAAAAGGGTGTTGTGTAATATAGAAGCACATTTCCGCCACAGAATAAAAACATGAAAAAGTAAGAAAAGTAAGAATTGTGAGATAAAAAGTTGCAATTACCCTTTTCACTTTTAAATTCTGTGGCAAAAAAATAAAATAAAATACAAACAGTATTGAGAGATGTAGACTCAGAACTCAGAACTGGAAAAAAAAATCTCAGTTGTGAGATAAAAAGATTATATTCTTACAACTATTTCACAAAAAGAATATTTCGAAAAACTTGAGAGCGTGTATTGGCAGGAATTTTGTAAATCTACAGAGTAAAATCTGTAAATCTTGTTTTGATGGCACACTATGCAAATGAGAACATTCACCTAAATTACAAATTATTAGCAGTATGCTAAATTAGTTTTTAGGGTGTTCTTTATCATTATTTTCTTCATTGCAATACACAAACGCTTTTGAGTGTTTAATTGGCTTTTTGTGTTGTTTTTGGCAGTTCACTGAAAAGCAACAAGATTTACGTGTTAACCGATGAGGCTTTCATCAAATACATGTATTTGGCTGTAAGTATGAATAAGCATTTCTTGATCCTTTCTTATCCAGACAAGCTCCTCTTTATAATTTCTGTCACATAAAGTGTAATTGATTTCATAAAACTTGCCTAAGATAGATGGTGTAACTTTAGTATGCATTGACCTTGATTTACTAAAGCTACAAATCAACTCCGGGCTTGTATAATGGAGTTGTCAACCTGTACAGCTAATGCCACATTCATGTGTTACAAAAACAATTGGTTCCTGCATGGAGCTGATTAACATTTATGATCAGCATTCTGCTGAATCCACTGAATCCAATTTAATGATGAGGCCATGGTCACCTTGCTGCTGCTTGTTAATCTCAGTATTGGCAGGTTGCTTTATAGCTTTCCATTAAACTTTGATTTCTATGTGATGCTGTCTGGTGATTAACGAGCCAATTAAAGAACTAGCAGATCACTTTCTATTACAGACCAATATGGACAGGAGTAAGTCAACAAACACTTACAGAAGTTTTCTTTTTTTTAACATTTTAACGTTACACCAAAGGAGAGTAATGCTAATTGTTGTACCAGTTGGTCCTTTTCACAAATTATTTTCCTAAAAAGAATGAATCGGGTCATTAAAAAAATATTTGATTTTGTGGAATGACCCTTGTGCTGTCAATTTAGTATATATTTTTCAGTGGAATATACTGTACAATTCCTTTCAAAGGTTTTTGGTCTGTAAGATATTTTAATTTTTCTGAAAAGAAATAAAATAACTGATATTTAAAAATTGTTTTCACATATTTTAAACATTTTATTTTATTAAATCATAAGATATCATTATAATATGCTGATTTATAATGATTATCAATGCATGTAATACATTTTTCCAGGATTATTTGATGAAGAAAATGTTCAAATTAACAGTTTATGTTTGAAATAGCTTTTTTTGTAATATTATAATAATCTGCTTTTACTTTTAATCGCTTAAATGCATCCTTGCTGCATAAAAGTAACCCCAGTTTTATAAATGTAATTAAAAAAAAAACTTTTTCATTAGAGTTCTATAAAGGAAATGGATATGCAATACCAGGTGTATAAAGACATTTACATAAATTCACCAAACTGTTGCTCTAAATAGAAGTGATTTATATTGTTAATGAATAAATGCTTGAATTCTTCTATAACCAACAAAGTTATGCCAACTATGCAAGTACTTAAATTAGTTCTTTTTCCTTCCGCCTCAGTGCTAATGGACGGGAACACCACTGTGTGACATTAAGATTTATTGTAAACTAATTTCAAGCTGCTGTCTGATTGTTAAACTGAGAAAAGCTGGGGAGCCATGAGGGCATTTCAATGCATTCAGACCTTGAGATGGCTTGACATTAAATCAAACATGAAAAGTCATTCATTGTGAAGTTATTTGGAAGATTGCACAATTGTATTTCTGTGTCAAGGAGAAAAGCTAACCTAGAGCTACTGAGAGTACAGTTTTACAATTAAAGAAATTTGTACCGTAGCCACTTCATTGTTTAGCTTATTTTTATAAAGAGTAATTAATCCTCAGCATCATATAAATCAATTTCATGAATAATTATCAGTGGCCCTCTTCTAATGTTTTCAAAGCCATTATATATATTTAACGTGGTAACCCAGAAATTACTTTGTTTACTGTATAGAGCCACAGCAAAAACACTTTGAGAGTTAAAACACAATGTTCTGTTGCAATTTACAAGGTTTTTTTCTTTCTTCTTAGGTTTCTCCAGGATAACTGCATTGGCAATGTTGCCATTCATGCTTCTAGTGGACTATATAAGCTGAAAAACTATAAGTGTCTATTTTTTTCACACAGAAAATAATGTCAAGCACTGTATTTGAAATGAGTTCAGACAGTATTCATCAGCATTATCTAATACAAATGATAGGAAGATATATCGACATGAATGAGCACTTGTATTTGCATGATCTTGTGTTGTAGATCTTTGAACCAGAACTGCATCTCCTTTCTTTCCCCTGGAGTGTTCAGTGATCTTCATGAACTGTGAAAGTACTTGTGAGTACAACCTTCAACATATTAGCAAACTGTAAATGCTGTTCATATATGAAAAATGATCTTACCATCTTCCAAATTTAAGTCAGTAATATAGTCTAAACCAACATGATTTCAGTATGCTGGTTTAGGGTTCAAATCAGTGTACAGTATTATTAATGTTGGAAACAGTTGCATAATGTTTTAACATACAAAACTTTTATTTGAAATCATTTGTAACATTATGAATGGCTTTACAGTAACTTTTGATCTGTTTAATATGTCCTTGCTGAATTATTATTATTTGTTTCTTCAAAAACGTTAAACAAGCCTAAGATTTGTATCTGTACTGAATCCGCCGGTTCTCAGGGTGAATTAGGAAAGGCAGCAAAATTCATTATTTTGGCTGATGGTTTAGGGACATTTTTGAAGGTTTTGAAGTGTTATTTCATCGTATTCAGGAATTACATCCCACACATTACTGGCCTAAATTCCCTCTTTTTCCTGTAAGTCTTAATCAATCTTCATTTAGGTTTCTGCTGACAGCTTATGATGCTCCGGCTCACCTCATCTCATCATCTGTACAGGTCAATGGTGAAGACCTCTCTAGAACAGCTTCCACCCTCCAGACTCTGCACCATGTGCCCTTTCTCAGCTGGCTGTAAGTATCTGCTTCTCTTCTACTTAATATAAATGTCATGACTTGCTTGATTTTGAATTCAAAAGATGCTGGCAGTAGGCAGCGGGGCAGCTCAGGTTTTGGAACAAAGCTGTGATATACTTTTGTACAAAGAAACTGCCTACGATTCTTTACTCATCAAAAATGTATATCTTGCAAGACATTAGAACTACCCACTGTGAGCCTGATTAAACAATTGAGCTTCCTGTATCCATTTGTTCCAGTTATCATGTCACAATTCCTTTTTCACTCAGAATTTTGGTTCCAGCTTTGTTTTAATTTATATTTTCTCTGATCTAAATAACATAAAAGTAAAAACTCATAGAGCGTTTTAATGGAGCCAGTGTTATTCTAATATCATTAAGATACTTTTTTAAGATATGTTTTTACCAATATTTAAAATGTTTTTACTTTTAAATTGTCTATTTTCATGTTAAATTATAGTTAAAGCTTTAGTAATTTTTTTTGCGCTTTTGTCTTTTTTAAGTCTACATAGTTTATATTATTTTTTATTTCATTTTTTATTATTATTTTAGCTAGTATTTGAGTATTTTTGAGTATTAAGTGATTATTTTTGTTATTTTATTTTATTATTAGTTAACTATAATAACACTAATTGTTGCAAATAAGAAAACTATGAAACTAAATCTCCCTCTATATGCTTAAAAAATGTTTCTGTACTTTTAAGCTCAAGCGGAAAACAAACCGTTTTAACAAAGGAAATAAGGAGTTAAAGAGACAAGTTCCAGAACAGGACCCTCTCAATGTGGTTGATCCTCACTTTTCTCATCCTTGCTGTTTTCTAGGTCATTGAGAGCTAACTTCATACAGAGTTTGCCACAGAACACCTTCCAATCTCTGCGTAAGATGGGAGACCTGTAAGTGAAGATAAAGCATTGCTGTAAGTGATTGTGTGCATGGAATCAAAGGGGTTAGTGAGCTATTAGTGAGTTTAATTCGACATGTGTTCTGTGTTCCAGAATCAGAAATTCTAGTAAACACTGAGGCTCAGAGCTTGTAGACGGTGAACGGATGGAGGTAAGCGTGATAACCAAAGGCTCTTGATAAAGGACTTAATAATAAAGCTTGGATACTCTGTTTCTGCAGTGGCTTGGAGGGAGTGGAGATCCCAAATATCCAGACAAGCATGTTTCACCACATGGATAACCTCTCCTACATGTAAATATTTCATTCAACTAATCTTTCAATAAGAGGAATTCAAAATATCTTTTGGTATTGTGTCACAGTAAAGGAGTAATTATATTCAAACTTTTTTATACTGAATATCATGTACAAAAAATATGTATATTATAAAATAGTTTTTTTGTTAGATTTTTAGTCCAAAAGTGTAAACCGAACTCAGATGGACTCTCATCTTTTGAAAATCTGCTTGCTAACGTGGTTCTTCGTGTGTCAGTGTGGGTCATGGCTTTTATCACCTGCTTTGGAAACCTCTTTGTCAATGGGATGAGGACAGTCCTGCGGGATTTTGTGCTGTGAGTACCTGAGGTATACATTTTACCTACTGTATGCACACATTATATTAAACACTAAATAAATGATACCAGAGGGCACATGACTGTTTTTAAGGTTTATTTCTACTATAATTGTCTGACTGTTATGAAACCTATGTGACGCAAGCAGAAGCAGCAGGCACTCCTGGAAATAAACCGTTTTCTAGGGCACCGAGCTCTCAAATTATAAGTGTTCCTGTACCCATCATGTCCTCTCAGTTGCATCAAGCATTACATATAGCAAGCTATGTCTCAGTTTCCATTTACCTTTAAAAAATGTGGATTTCGTCTCACTGAAAAGCTCTCCCCTATGCTTTCAGCATTCCGATATGTGCGACAGCACTTGACAATATTATTTAGCTCAGGTAGAGCATGTCTAAGATATTTGAAAAGCCTTTTCTCCAGGTCCTCTTGCTGTCAGTCCCCTTTAACCAAAGAGTCTCACTTGTTGACAGTCTCCAGCCTGACATTCAGCTTGAAAGGCTGTCGTGATTGGACGGGAAATCTATAACCTTGTAACAATTCTATTCGCACAGGATTCGCTCTCTATTACAATCACCTTCAGTAATCAATTCTAACTCTTGCTGGAGTTCTTGAGCTGGTGCCATTAATCAGTGCACCCTGTTTGGCATGGGAAGCACTTCCATTTTAGTTTGCAATGTCATTACCACATGTGCTTTGGTCACGTACCTGTGCTGTGCCTCGTAAATATTGATTTCTGGCCTGCTGGTGTTGTGATTTGTCTTTTCAAAATAAAAATGTATACATTTTATATGTGCAGGAATAGCTCCAACATTCTGGCGCAAGACCAAATTATAAATCAGGAAGCTACTTGTTCATTAATGAGTTCTGCTTCTGGCATCCAGTGAGTAATAGCTGTTTACCACAATGCATCATTTGTACCTAGGTGCAGACTGTCTGATGAGGGTCTATCTGTTTTTCGTTGGAGTCTTTGATGTAAAGTTCTGTGACGAGTACAACAAGAATGCTAAGTAGTGGATGGACAGCCTGCAGTGTCGTATCATCGGCTTCTTGACTATGTTGTCCTCTGAGGTTTCCATCATGCTGCTCACTTATTTGACCATGGAGAAGTTCCTGGTCATTTGTTTTTCCTTTCAGCCACCTGCGACCAAACAAATGCCAAACCTTCATCGTTTTGACCTCTACATGGCTGTTGGGTATCTCTATCTCTGCAGTGTGTCTGCTTAATGAGGAGATGTTTGAGAATTATTATGGAAACAATAGAGTGTGTTTCCCCCTTCACTCTGAACGTCTGGAACAGGGATTCTTCTTGGTGATGTATTTGATGTATTACAGATTTTTGATCTCTTGAAATAAAAAGTCACTCCAGTCCAATACCCCTTCCCCAATAAACAAAGACCATTAATTGAAACTAAGCTGCAAAAAATGTGATGTCACATCCTTTAACTCATTAACATATGACCGCCACAACTATTGGACTGACTTTGTAGATTATTTAAGATATGTAAGTGAAGTGACATTCAGCCAAGTATGGTGACCCATACTCAGAATTTGTGCTCTGCATTTAACCCATCCGAAATGCACACACACAGAGCAGTGAACACACACACGGAGCAGTGGGCAGCCATTTATGCTGCGGCGCCCGGGGAGCAGTTGGGGGTTCGATGCCTTGCTCAAGGGCACCTAAGTCGTGGTATTGTAGGTGGAGAGAGAGCTGTTCATGCACTCCCCCCACCCACAATTCCGTCCGGCCCGAGACTAGAACCCACAACCCTTCGATTGGGAGTCCAACCCTCTAACCATTAGGCCACGACTTCCCCATTTACGATTTTAATGTAAGTGTTTTTACACTCGTCAAGGCTGCTTGCTTGCTGATTTTAATGCATTTATTATTCATTTATTTTTGTAATGGCATAGCTGAATTCTTCCAGCCATTGTGTCACATGATCCTTCAGAAATCATTCTAATATTATGATTTGGTGTTGAATAGAACAGCATTTATTTGAAAACTAATTTTTACGTCTTTACTGTCATGTTTGATCATTTTAATAAAAGTATTTTTATAAGTATTATAAGTATTCCTTAAAACAATCTTGCTGACCCCAGTCTTTTGCATGGTAGTGTATTTCACAATGCAAACTTTTAACCTTTCAATATGTAAACAGAAAAAAGCCAATAATAACAAATGTAATTTACATATTCTTAACGATATAGAGTGCAAAAATCACCTGTTTAATTTTTTGGGTCCGAAACAGGGTGGGATATGTCATGTAAAACTAGATGATGGCTAGTTTATAAATACATATATTATTGTTTTTAATGCAGGAATCTTTGTTGAGAAAAATAAATAAAAGGTATGGAATATGTTGTTTCAACCTCAGTAATCTGAAGAATATCTGTCTTGTGTTTGTGCCACATATTGTTAATTGCTACTGATGGCACTCGTTTATTCACGACACCAACCATACTGAACTGATGAAAGCTATTTTCCAGCACATTAAGTCTTGCTCTCAGTGGCACACTTAAGAAACCTCTTAGTCACAGTACAGAGACCGTTTTGACCCGTTTTCATTATTCCTTGTGCTGTTGTTCAATCAGTTTTATGTTTATACTTGTAGGACTTAACCTTGTGGCCTTCCTCATCATTGTCGTGTTCTACTCCAGCATGCTTTACTCCATCTATAAGACAGGCATCAATGCCACAGAGCTGCGTGGACGGATGCACAGGGATGTGGCAATGGCAAACCGCTTTTTCTCCATTGTGTTCTCTGACGCCCTCTGCTGGATTCCCATATTTCTGGTCAAAATCCTTTCCCTGCTGGAAGTTGAGGTACCAGATTAGTTAATCCTACTACATGAGAAAAAAATTATGAAGAAAATTTTATTTTGTATTTAATATCTCTCTCAGGAACAATAACATCTTGGGTGGTGATCTTAATCATCCCCATTTACAGTGCCTTGGATGCCATCCTGTACACAGACAACCAGCTTCTTTAGAGAGGTGGAACTTTTATGGTGCCATTGGCAGAGACAGGTCAGACTCAGACAGGACCACAAGAGCCTCACCAGCTCTGTTATCCACACGGATCCCTCAAGGCCTTCTTTCTGCCATCGCAGCTACACTCACAGACATCTATTTTAGACATAGATGGCAGGTATAGATAAAAATGTTCTATATTATGAACATTGTATTTGTCTGTAGTGGATCTACAGAGTTTTCAGTGTGCCCGAGCACTAAAAGACGATGTCCTGGTAGAGACTCTTTGCTGGTGAACAGGCATAATCATGGATTGCAATCAGATGCTACAATGAAGGCCTAAATGTAGCTATCTATTATTTTTGGATAATAATGAAAAGGCATTAAGATTATGGTAAACATAAAGTGCAAGACCTTGTGCTCTTGCAGTACATCAGAAAAGTCTTTTAAAACAGCTGAATCTGTTACAAACTTTCTAGTCAATAGGTTTTCAGATCATAAACTGATCTTTCTTGACAGAGGATTGGTTGACTTTTAAACTGGGCAACAACCAACAGCGGGCATATATTTGTATTTTGCATATGTATATGCTGATTGATTCATTTATTTATAAAAAGGCAAATGCCAACAAATGTTTCATGTTGTTTTCTCTACTACAAAATATTAGTATTAGGCTATATTGTAATTTTTTGACATTTGTTTCTGTATGAACAATGGGCTTTTTTATATACCAACACGAGAACGGCTAAGTGGCGCCATCTTGTGAATCAAAACGACCATGGATGGAGATATATATATCCATCCATGGTCGTATGGGGCCTCTACAAACTATTTTTTTTATTCCCATAACCTACTCCTCACAGAAAACGTTATGCTTTTTTTTTTTTTCAACACACCCAAATACTTAATTCTGTATAATCTATAAGTTTGTTTCCTCATGGGAACCCCAAAATGCCTCCACAAGGTCAAAATTCACTAGTGTGCTATACTTGTGGTTCCCATAACGCAGTGAATACCGGTGCACGAACACACACCTCTTTCAAATCGAGAAAACACACCAGTCTGATAAACACAGATCTTATAAGAGACACTAAAACGTTGGATGTGCATTTAAAAATTGAAGATGGCATGGCAAAAATGTATTTAATATTTAACTAGTCCACACAAAGCGATCTTTTATTAGCTATTAATTAATTAACTAACATAACTAACTTGTGAGGGCAGAGATGGGAGGGGCTTAGCAAATGGGAGGAGCTTACGTCTTCTCGCTACTTGTTTTATTGACATTCGCAATGAGGCAGAGGCTCCGCATACCTTGAGGCAAGTGCGAGAATTTACCCCAGCCGCAGCAACTTTAGGATGGAGCAATAGTCGAGCAAACTCGTCTCCTTTCAGGTACGTGGTTTAATCTGTCACCTCTGTAAATCCACACTTTGTATAAAATATTCATCTCCACATATCCTGAGCTCCGTCCATCGAAATTATTATGTAAAGTTAACGTTACCTGCATGAAGGCTTATTACAGAAGTTTATTACGGTCGTGGGAAATGATGCTTACAACATGTTGCGCATGTGTTTATTTTGGGATAAATTTAGTCGCATCAAACACTGATGTCTCAACTTCAACCGACCCCTAGTTTGATCATTTTGAGGGAAAATACAACTATAAGCTATTTATCTGAATTTTAGTTGTAATTTTATTTGTAGAATCACCTAACTGTTATTCGCAGGTTTCTATGATTACTGCATCCGTCCTTTTCAAGTAATAACCTATATATTTCTGTTTTTTAAATTGCCTCTTGGTAAGGAATACATGATAATGAAGAATATGGCCAGACTCTGATGTTTCTGATACATGCACTAGTTCCTGTTTAAATAAATAAATAAAACAACAAGCAACAGTTTAATATGCAAAGTTATATAGCCATATTCAGCTATTCAGTATAGACTTACATTTATGTAAATAAATAATGCTTCTGGGAATGACAAAAGTTTAAAGTGCAATTTACTATGAGTGAACTGTTAGTTTGTGAAATATTTCTAATAATTTAATAATTTTAATAAAGTAATAACTTTCTGTAAAGCAGTTTGTGATGAAACATTTTAGGTTTCTTGATGAAGCTGCTTATATGAAACTGCAAAGCTGGTACATAAATATAGAAATAGCAGTATGCTAATAATTTAGCTTATGACCAAGAATAACCTAAATGCATTTCAGGTCTCTAGGTGAAGTTACATGTGGCTTCTTGCCTGCACCAGTTTTTCCACAAATAACGATTCTTCTTGACCTTTCCAACAAAAATATCAGTGATTTGTTGTGACTCATTCTCTTTAGCTGTCATTCCAGAGTGTATTGAATCATTCTGACAGAACATATCTTTGAAGAACATCCTACATAAGCTTGTTTCTCAGGCAACCGCGCTGGCTTTAGTACGCTTCTATAAATATGCGAGTAGGTGGGCAGGAGCTGTATGATCTGGTATTTTTTACATAGTCTTATTCCTTTTCATTTTCTTTCATGTTCTTCATGTTCATCCGCCAACACATATTTCTGAAGGTGCATGTAAACTTCATCTAATTAGCTTTGATCCAATTCACTTGCTGTTCAATTATGACTTGGTGTGAAGACATTGGCCGAGGCCCAGGGACATTCAAACACCCACGTCTTCATGTGTCACTTGAGACAGAGGGTGTCTTTTGTGAGTGTCAAACGCTTGATTGTTGAACCTGAGCCAACGGCTGATTTCCTCTTCCCATCTTGAAGGCTGAACAATGAACGCTTTTGTGCGTATCGATGCTGGCCACTGAAAAAGAACAGAATCACCTGGCCGTAACCAGATATGAGCAGCGGTGTCAGTGGCACCGGTTCTTTGCCATGTAATAGGGTGATGAGTTGTAAGCTCCGCCCATTAGAAATATTTCATGCTTCTAATTGGATGTAAGGTATTGGCTGTGCCTCTGTTTGCTAACAGGCGAGCAGTTAGAGGGGACAGGTGCAGGGTGAGGACCCAGATGCCCTGAAAGACCCCATTATCAGTGGAGCGGAAAGAACCGGTACAACAACCCTGAGAATGCTGCATTCATAGGCATCACCTTTGCTTTATTTAGTTTTTGTTTTAATTATTATTATAAATTAATATTTATTAAAATATCCTAAATATTTGAATAAATATATTTACATGAATATATATTATTGTTTTATTAATATTTAAATAAATATGTTCAGATAAACATTTATTATTGTATTATTTAAACTTTTAACCATTGGTATTATACTTTTATTTGTGCTAATGATACCTTAAATTTTTGCTTGGTGTGTGAAAAAAGACACTGGTAACAATTGGCCATAAATAAGAATCTGAATATCATAGTCATTTGGACATTTTATTTTATTTTATTCTTGTTATTTTAATTGTATTTATTTTTTTGAAGCCTTTGTTGTTATTGTTAGCTAAAACTAGTAAAAATATAGTTTTAATTAATTTAAATGAAGTTAAATAAAATATAAATATTAGTTGAGAAACTTAAATGTAAAAATCTTAAATGAAAATTATATAAATTTATATATAATGAAATAAAATTGATAATAAAAAAACAAAGCTAGTCAGAAATGTTAAAATTAAACAAAAAGGAAAAAACATAAAATTAATCAAATTTAAACTAAAACTAAAAGTTAAAACTGAAAGTATAATAATATAATTCAAAATATTAATGATAATAATATATAAAAAATAACAATGGTAGAAAGCACAAAGCAATCTGCCAAAATTCAATCTGAACATATTAGTAACTGTAATGCATAAAATCAAGTAAATACACAAATTAATAAAAATTGTGATTTATTTAAGAAGCAGGGGGCTAACATTTCATTTTAAAATGTAACGCCCTAGGCTTGTCATTAAACATCTAAAACATGTAAATGACAACCTAAAACACCCAAGACATGCTTTGTTTTTGTGTGTTGTGATGAGGAGCAGGTGCATGGCTCTCAATGTGGCCCAGATGGCAGCTGAAGCACTTCGACTGGACGTACATGAGATCAGGTTGAAAGAGCTTCTTTGATGAGTCACATGATATGTTCTCACCATTCCAGGCATTAAACTATTGGTTGGCACGATGTAGTGTTTCAAAACTATTCAACATGCCTTCTGCGTTTCCCTCTTAATGGCCAAATGCTGCAGCTTTTTCCCAAAATCATTGATTCTACTAAGAGGTTGTGTTGAACTAAAGCACTCTAAACTCAATATGTGCATATGCTCCAAAGTGTTTGCACTTGTGCGAATGATTGAGAAATAACATGTTAAGTGGGTCAACAGAGACAAAGTACACACTCATCCAGCTGAATGCGTGGCTCGATTATTTGCAGTGTAGCAGATGTTTGTTGCTGTTGCTTACAATTGCTCCCTTCTTTTCTCTAGAATTTACAGATAAAGGCTCATCCGAGTACAGTTAACTTTAAATGAGTTTATTCTAATAATAGGCGTTCATCATTTATTTACCAGGCCCTTCTCTGCGAATGCAAATTCAGATGTCCCTCGCCATGGCAACAGCCTGCTGAATTCTCGCAGGGCCCGTAGGTGTTGGCTTCCTTCGCCAAACTCTTGCCTACTTCTCTCAGCCCACAGAGACCTGCTCTGCATTTCAGGAGCTTGTGAAAGAGCATTTCACATTGAACTGTGTCTGGAAACTTTCTTTGAAAGCATGTTTTAAAAGCAAGTGTGACATTATCTTCTTTAGTTTTTGATATGATATGGTATACTCCATTTTTAGGCCTGTGTATGCTACGTCAATGTCCTTTCTTATGGATTTTAACGGTATTCTTTAAACATGCACGCTTGTGGCAGTCTTGCATGTGCTTGTTTATTTATATTGTATTTATTTTATATTAACCCTAGAGGGCGCAGTTGCACCATTTTTTTAGATTGCACAATACCTTTTAAACAATAACTGATTAATTTGCATTTATGCAACTAATGTTACAAGTTCTGTATCAAAACCATAGTTTTAAAATGTAAATTTTTTTAACTACAACTAAAAGTTAACTAACTAAATAAAATGAAATTTAAAAAAAATGGCACAAAGCATAGACCTACAGTACATGTTCAAAAGCTTTGGGGTCAGTATGTTTTTATTTTAATTTAATACTTTTGTTCAGCATGGATGGGTTAAATTGATTAAAAGTGACAGTAAAGATATTTACAATGTTACAGATGATTTCTATTTCAAGTACATATTGTTTTTCAACTTTCTATTAATCAAAGAATACTGAAAAACACGGGGAAAAAATCTATTGCATTTTCCTATATTTTAAGCAGCGCTATTGTTTAACATTGTCAATTATATATACATAATATAATTATTTTGAGCACCAAATCAGCATATTAGTATGATATCTAAAGGATCATGTGACACTGAAGACTGGAGTAAGTAGAAAAGAGTTATTTTAAAGTTTATTATTATTTCACAATATTATTTTTGATTAAATAAATTCATCCTTGGTGAGCATGAAGATACTTTTATTTATTTATTAAAATCTAGCTGGTGGTGTAAAATTGCTCTAACTTTCATTAAAAATTGTAAAATTTACTAACAACATCTTTGGATCTGTCCTGAAACAAAATCCATGAAGACCACATCATGTCCTCAAAAGTGCTTTACTCTTCACCAA
Source organism: Carassius auratus (assembly GCF_003368295.1). NCBI lineage: Eukaryota > Metazoa > Chordata > Actinopteri > Cypriniformes > Cyprinidae > Carassius > Carassius auratus. The sequence continues at coordinate 4,488,425 of NC_039257.1, read as the reverse complement.
AAACACTAACCCTCCTTCATAGTTGTAATTTAATTACTTAAGTGATATTGTGGTTTTCCATGAGGTACACAAGCTGAACTTTTTATCTTTTTTCTTCGCTTTACATTTGAATAGCAGAAATTAACTCTAGTGTATTATGCAACATCACAAAGTGTGACTGAGCCAGATCCGGGCAAAAACACTAATTGTATTTTTCTTGTTGTGCCACACAGTATATCCATTCTTCAGTGTACTAGCTGGCAAAACAAACTTACTTTTAAAACAGAAAACGCCTATAAGTGCACACAAAGTGGGTTTGTATTTCTCATGTAGGGTAACAGTGGAAAAATCTGTTCACATAGGTGTGGACTGTTTCTGGTGCTATTTCTAACTACAACTGAGCTTCAGAAGGTAAGAGTGTACTTTTTTCACAGGGGTTGCTCATTAATCTCTGAGGGTTTACACCCATGATGCAACAATTCCCATTACACAGTCTGTCTCCAGCTTTTCTCTTAGTAACTGAATAAGGACAATCCACACCAGAGTCTTGTAATTCTAAGTGTAGGAATCCCTCTCCACAAACACGAGACGTGCAAGGCTCTGCATTATCTTCAGGGAATCCCACCCTCTGAACTTTCACAGGATGAGCACATAATGACTTAGACTGCCGGAAGGGCTTGTTTGTGAGATCTGTTGAAGAGATCTGCCCACTGCAGCGTTTCCTACTGTACTTCTCTTTCTTGTTCTTTTTCCGTCTTCCTTTTCCTCTCTTATTTTGTCACTGGGGCGGCACGGTAATACTACACCTGCCTGTTCTCATACGTTGTACTGTAACTGGCTGAACTGCTTTGAAAAGTGCGAGGGGGTTAAAACACACTTGCAGCGCAGAGCAGGGCTCCTATCTGGCTGCATCTCCCCACACACACACACACACACACCCATGCACATACTGTTATAAGAAACAGCCTGGGATCAAGACTCAGCCTTCTGTGAGAAGGAAAAGAGAGAGGAAGAGCAGAAAAAGAATAGCAGACAAACTGAAAACTGCAAGTTGAATGTCACCGCTGTGGAAAGCCTGACAGGGAGCGGGCGTCTGGCCAACTGGAGATGTCGTACAGTGAGCGTGGCTGCAAGGAGCAGCATCAGGAGAGTGATGGGACTGAATCAGAGAGCATGGCCAGCTTACCTGAAGACCTGAGGCTGAGCGGCGACTTCCGTGGGATGTTCAAGAAGATCCGGACCAGGAAAAGGCCCACTATTCTGACATGTAGGTGCTGATTGGTGAAATACAGGGTGTTTGTTTGTTGTCACTGTCTGCTGTGAGATTAGAGATTGGAGGAAATTGAGAAGTTGCTTTGTTAGGGTGGTCAGAAGACTAACTTCATAAGTTTTTCTGTCAGCCATGTGTGACATGCCTGAATGTTGATAGATATTTATTTGTATACGTCAAGAACGTGGCGTCATGCTTGTTAAAATAGATTGTTTGCTTTCAGTTTGTATGAGCCAACAGAACGCATGCAGTGAAAACTTCCATAGCGGTGTGCTGAAATGTGAGGAAATGCAGATCATTTCTTAAATTAAGAATTAAGAGCTGATTGGCTATGTAAGATTTGGGTTGGTAACATTTATTTATTTATTTCTTTATTTTTCATATTTTTGAGTGAAGTCTGCATTTAGCTGCATTTATCTAAACAAAAATACAATAATATTGTGAAATATGATTATAAATGAAAACAACTATATTTCATTTGAATGTATTTAAGTTGGCTTGAAAAAGCCAATTTACTGAAATCCTATTTAAATGCTGGTGTTTTTTTTTTATTTTTTATTTTTTTTTTATGAATCAACTGGTTTTAGCTGGATTAGCGTAGAAACATGCCAACAACAATGCTAGTAGTTTGTTAATCATGTTAGCAACATGCTAGTAACATGCTAGTCTTTTACTAATGCTGGAATCATGCTAGCGACATGCTAGTTACTTGTTAATCCTGCTAATGTCATGCTAGTCACTTGGTAGTCAATTTAGCAAACATGCTATTAATGCTAATGACATGCTAGACACTTGCTAATCATGTTAACAACATGTTAGTGACATGCTAGTCACTTGCTAATCATGCTAGAAACATGCTAGTGACGTGCTAGCCACTTGTTAATCATGCTAATGACATGCTAGTCACTTGCTAATAATACTAACAACATGTTAGTGACATGCTAGTCACTTGTTAATCATGCTAAGAACATGCTAGTCACTTGCTAATCATGCTGGAAACATGCTTGCGACATGCTAATCACTTTCTAATCATGCTAGTGACATGATAGTGACTTGTTAATCATGTTAATGACTTGCTAATCATGCTAGGAACTTGCTAGTCATGCTAGCAACATGCTAGTCACTTATTAAACATCCTAGCAACATGCTAGTGACTTGCTAGTCATGCTGGAAACATGCTAGTCACCTGTAAACAGTGTTGGGTATAGTTACTTTGGAAGGTAGTTAGTTAAGTTACAACGTTACCATCAATTAAAAGTAATCAGTTATGATACAGCGTTACCTATTCATAAAAGTAACGCGTTAGAGTACTCATGCGTTACCAAAAATTAAAAGCCGTTTGCAGCGGCTCACATACGACAGACATAGCCCCTGGCCCCTTTAAATGCACCTAGAAGTCGTGACTCCCGACAATGAATAACGTCAGTCATCCGACTAAATTAACACTGCAGGATAACAATAACAGGAAAGACAGTCAGCAATAGGCTATTCCACATGGCGTTTTATTTATTTATTATGACAGAACATATTATTAATCAAAATTCGCACCTATCCAGCCCGGGTAGCCTAGGCTACTGTATATTATGAGCACCACAAGATAACTCCTGATTTTTCTTTAACTTTAAATAATGCAGTTATCAAAGTACAAGTATGCTTACTTGTAAACACAACCTTAAACAGGCTTGCAGATTTAAATCCATTTAGAAATGATGAACAACCAGCCAGCCAACGATCTAACAGAAATTAACAGCTGCCTGTCAAACAAAAATGATAACAAACCGAATTAAAACCTTCACTGCCACACAAGCAAATGACAAATCGCTTAATAGCCGAACTAATTATTATTAAAGTGTCACTCACAGTCACGAGCCTAAATTCGCTGTAACACAGTCCTCTTATATTTACTCTTCAAAGTAGTGATTAAAACATAGCAGAAGCAGATTTTCGAAACGTTTGTCCGACAGTCGATTTCTTTTTCGTTGACAAATTGAAAATAATGTGCGTACTTCCATAAACCAAACGCTGTCCTCTCTGCTATCTTGCCGGGAGTTCGAAAAAAAAAAAAACCCTACACACAGGGTCAGGCGCAGGGCACAGACGCATCACAGCCATTGACTTTACGATCACAGAGCTTCGGCTCCGCTGATACATCCGCAGATGGCACAGTAAACCTAGGACTACTGTCTGACAAAAAGCAGGCTGCAGTCGGGATTTTCCTTTCCTTAAAATAACGGATTACTTTTTAAAAAAAATAACGAAGTTACTGATTACTTACGCACGAAACTAACGCGTTAAGTTACACATTTCAGGAAAAAAGTAATTAGAGTACTCTAACGCGTTACTTTGTAACGCGTTACCCACAACACTGCCTGTAAATAATGTTAACAAAATGCTAGAAACTTGTTACCAACATGCTAGTGACTTGCTAATCATGCTAACGACATGCTAGTGATTTGCTAGTTATGCTAGCAACAGGCTAGCCACTTAATAATCATTCTAGAAAAAGCCTAGTCTCTTGTTAGTCATGCCATAAAACATGTAAGTGACATGTTAGTCACTTGCTAATCATGCTAGTCATGCTAGCAACATGCTTATCACTTGATAATCATGCTAGCAACATGTTAGTCACTTGCTAATCATGTCTGAAACATGCTAGCGACATGCCAATTAACTTGCTAATAATGTAACCAACTTGTTAACAACATGCTAGTTACTTGCTAATCATGCTAATGACATGCTAGTTAACTATTTAATATCTATTTATCTATATATCTTTCTGATAAATTGTATTGCCTTTAAAACTTTAAAACAACTTCAAATTAGTTAAATCTGAAAACCATCAAACTTTAAGCATTTAAAACTATTTAAAACTTTTTGGCTAGGCTTTTTCAAGCCAATTCAAAGTTTGCCTACAAACTTTACTATCTAGTTTAAAATGTGATTTATTCCTGTGATGGTAAAGCTGAAATTAGAAAATTTTAATTTCTTCACTGTTACATGATCCTGATCTGGTATACTGTATAATAGGGGTGTAACGGTACGTGTATTCGTACCGGACCGTTTCGGTACAGGGCTTCGGTACGGTACAAAAGCAATATTTTGTATGCGGAACATAGGTACATTTTCGTGTTTCCAAACGAACATATTAAGTGGCAGAAGTCTCCACGTTCAGCACAAATCTCGCCCTGCAGCTGATTCTAAGGCCGGTGACACACTGGCTGCGTGGAGTGAGCGTGCGTTTCTGCTGCGTACCTGTTGCGTGGCAGCTGCCTCGCGTTTTCTGTGTCTTCACACACCAGAATCGTGCCTGACGCGGCGATGGCACGCTGCTGCTACTGTAGGTGACATAGAGGGAGGCCGCCAACAGACCTTCACAACAACAATATCTATACTTCATGTTGAGCATAAATATAAAGCCTCCTGATAAAGGACACCATCAACAGTATTGACGGCAAAATAAACTATGTTTGACAGGTGCAATATGCTAGTGTGTCACCGGCCTGATGTTTTCAAAAGGCATCATGCGAACATCACTACAACTAGGAAAAAAACGATTGTAATTCAAACGCAGCTCTCATCGGCTGCATTTTATTATATGATATTGGTTTGAGACTGAGAGTATTTTATTTAGTGGAGAACTTTGCAGCAGTATTTTATTTCTTATTCATTTTTTATTTAATATATATATTATTAAAAAGTATTTTAAAAAAGTGTAAACAAAAACAAACAAAAAAGTTTATAGTAATAAACAACCTGCAGTTTAATGTTTGCATTTCTTTCCCTTACTGTACCGAAAATGAACAGAACCGTGACTTTAAAACCGAGGTACGTACCGAACCGTAATTTTTGCATACCGTTACACCCCTACTGTATACTAATTTGGTGATCAAATTTTTTTCTTATTACTATTATTGTTGAAAACAGCTGTGCTTCTTTAATAGTATTTGTAGAAATTTGTAGCAATACACCTTTTTTATTAGTATTTAATGGATAGAAGTTTGAAAGAACAACATTTATTTGAAACTGAAATGTTTTGTGAATTTATAAATATATTTGCTGTCATTTTTAAATAACATAAGGCATCATTATTAAATAAAAATAATCTTTTATATTATATATATTATATATTTTGTATAATCTTTTTATATTATAAAAAAAATCTTATTGACCCCAAATGTTTGTATGAAAGTATACATAACAATTCAACATTCTCCACCATTTCTAAGTCATTAGTTAAATGTGATAATGATCATGTGAACTTTATGCAGACGATCAGAAGTTTTTCTTCATTATACCACTGGATTCTTGTTAGATCTGCTGTCATTAAATCAAAACATTTTCCCTAGTGGTATATAAGACTTCTTGGACCCCACGGTATCTATCCTGCTTGTTTAATGTGATAAACAGTTTAATGTAAATTAGGAGGCTCAGAGGCAGCTTAAATTGAAGAGAGACAATACAAATGTTACTTGAGCCCTGTGTGTGTTAGCCTTGAAAGAGTCTGAAAAGGAGTATAGGGTAAGGATGTAAGGGGAGAAAGAGGGGCCAGAGGGTGGAGAGAGGGAAAATCAGCACAGGGAGGACAAGCAGAAAAAGAGGAGTGCAGAGCTGGTACTGATATCCACAGTGACGCCTGCATCAGTGAGACATGCTTCAGATTCCATCACTTCATCAGAGCTTGAAAATGCTTTTAATAGGCTCTTAATGGGACTCAACCTGCAGAACAACCTGCTCCCACTCCCACAGATGGCATAAGACTAAATATTTACATTATCTCAAAGAGAAGACCTGCAAATGTGATGGGAAACATTTATATTGTTTGAAGGCTGTGAAATATTTTGGAAGTCCCAGAATCATAATTATATATATTTTTAGTGATTTGATTCACTTAAGCTCTATTTGAGTTATTGACGAGCCATTTTCCAATACAGTGCTTCCAGCTATGAGTTGTAATGGCTTGTGCCCTTTAAGATTTTTACGTCAGGAAGTTTTTGGACATTTCCAAAACTCAACAAGACCACCATTTGCTCTGTGTCGTGATAATGGTCTGGTTGAAAGTGGTTGAGCGATAGTTCAGCCAGGATATTATGTAATAGTCTGTCTGAGAGCCCCTTGCTGTGCCACGTCCAAACTCATATCGTCACCGGGTGTGATTTGTGTTGGTTATGTTACTAGTATGTCATTTTTTTCACTATAACCACTGTATCAATTGTTTTATTTTTTTGAAAGATAAACACAAACAGGGAAGAAGAGAATCCAGTTTCCCCTGTAGGCAAATTCTAGTTGTAAATTGGTCACACGAAAACATGTGGTACTGTTGGCATGCATGACTGTCTGGGGTATTTGAAAATGGAAATATAAATAGAAAAGCTGTGCTAAAACTGTGCTAAAACTGTTTAGTAACACATGCATATTTAAGTACTTAACATATTTCTGTTAAAGGGATACTCCACCCCAAAATGAAAATATTGTCATTAATTACTTTACCCCCATGTCGTTCCAAACCCATAAAAGCTTTGTTCTTCTTCAGACCACAACTTAAGATATTTCAAATGAAAACCGGGAGGCTTGTGACAGTCCCATAGACTGCCAAGTAAAATACACTGTCAAGGTCCAGAAAAGGATGAAAAGTAGTGGTGGGCATAGATTAATTTTTTTAATCTAGATTAATCTCACTGTGATTTTGAAATATTTGTTGACATATTTTGTATGTATTTGCAAAAATAAGCAAATTCGATGTTCAAGTGTTTTGAGACACCTTTCTCTTTGCAGAAGAGAGCTTGGTTCAGTGTTTGGATACTTTAATGTTTAAATAGACAAGCGGTAAGGCTTAAAAACATGTGAAAAAGATAAGCTTTCGTGACGATCCGCAGCAGTGGCCCGTCAACTGTCCTTAGCATCTTTTTAGGTAGGCCGTCAGTCGGTTATATAAAATATCAAGGTGAAAGTCATCATAGCTTGCCTAGTATAGAGCCAGCTCCCAACCCAGCTTTGAAAATACATTAACAGCGATATTTTTTTTTATCGCCCGATAAGAGTCTCACGTTAACCCAGCACGTTAATGCCGATAACGGCCCACCAGTAATGAAAAGCATCGTCAGAATAGTCCATCTGCCATCAATGGGTCAACTATAAAGTTATGAAGCTATGAGAATACTTTTTGTATGTGTAGAAAATAAAAATAACGACTTTATTCAACAATTCGTATCTCCCCACATCATCGTAGCCCCATTTTGAAAAATACCTGCTGAATGCAAACTGTGTACACTCTTCTTTTTCAGCCGAGCCACAAGGATGCACTGTTTTCTTTCAAATCAAAGCATAAATTTACATAGAAAACGTATCCTTGTGGTTCGTCTGACACAGAAAAGTGTAAGCTGTCTGCGTTCGGCTCATATTCTCCAAAATGGTGATACAGTTATATGGAGTGACACAGAGGCGACAAATTGTTGAATTTGTCATTAAGTCGTTATTTTTGTTTTCTTCTCATACAAAAATAATTTTTTGTCACTTCATAACGCCTCCCAGTTTTCATTAAAAATATCTTACATTTTGTTCTGAAGACGAATGAAGATTTTACAGGTTTGGAACGACATGGGGTGATTATTGACAAAATGTTTATTTTTGGGTGGAGTATCCTTTTAAAACAATCTGTATCTTATTGTCTTTATTAGTAGTATTAAAGCAGACAGTACTGTTGTTTTTAAATTTAGTGGATTCATATTGGTAATAGTAAGAATACATACAGTAGACTGTTTTCCCCAAGAACACAAGTGGGCAACTTTAAACTGGCCTGATAAATAGAGTGTGAGCATTATGTAATTAAGGGCAAGTTCTTGACATCGGCGGGATAGAGAGGGGCATGATGGGATTATGGAGTGACTCAGGACGTGCAGTGCTTGCCAGCATATCAGCAGTGTGTTACAAAACTCAATGCAAAATCTGAAAGGATCTAACCAGTCCCAGTAATGATACAGAATTGCTATATTGGACCACCAGTCATACCAGCAGCATTATATTATACTGTATGCATTTCACAAAGTGCCTTTGTGAAGGAGAATTTTGCTTACTAGAAATGTCACAAGCGATCTTGTTTACAGCTGCATTGATTGGACTTGGATTTATGCTGACCTTTAATGACTTCTTGCGAGCTTTGGACTTTGTAGAAGTTCCTATTTAGACCCTCAGCAAAAAAAAAAAAAAAAGAAACTAGCATGTGAGAATCTGCTTGCACTGATGTTACTGTTAAAATCGCCTTCCAGTTGTATTTTTTCATACTTGACTGACACTTGTGGTGAATGGGGACTTTAGCACTGGTTCAAGGCCAAACCAACAGTGAGTGTGAAAATGAAGAGTCACGGAAGGTCATTGGTGCCACACAAAAAGTAGTCAAATGCTTTGTAATATACAGTGGCCCACAAAAAGTTTATATATTTGCAAGTGAATATTATTTTATAAGTAGGATGTAACTTGAAAGAAAGAAAAACATTTTACAAAAACACATTTGTTGGGTTTTAAATGAAAAAATAAGAGATAAGCTGCCTACCATTAAAAAAAAAGAAGTCTATTACCAGTTGCCCATTTCCTATATATTCTCACATGCTCAAGCCGAGGAGGACAGTCAGGAGAGTCTCTCTCACTTGGGATGCAAGCAAACAGAGGTTATAATTAACCACGCAGGGCTAAGAGGATTTCTCCCTGCTCTCTCAGCATTGCTTGCAGCTTCTGACTCTGGGTTATTTAAAGTGAACCTGCCTAGAGAGAGAGAGAGAGAGAGAGAGAGGGGAGGGTGGGTTGGACACACATAGAGGAGGGGAGAGAGCTTAGCGGATCTGTGGCGCTCTGTTCTGACTCAGTCTGTGGTGGCAACATCTCTGTTTAGCATCACTCTCCCACAGCAGCCGATTCCACCTGCCTGCCCCGGCCGCTGCTGCAGGCAGGGGTGGAGACGTGCGGGACCTCAGCATCCTTCACCGACTCGCAGATATGGCCAGCCAGCAGGACTCGGGTTTCTTTGAGATCAGTATCAAGTCCCTGCTGAAGTCCTGGAGCAGCAGTAAGTATCTTGGCGCTCAGAGCCGCGGGATCACAGCCAGGGCTGGCGGGATGCATCCAGAGTTCATTTGCATGTGAGAGGGCGAATTTGTTGCTCTGGTGCACGTGCTCCAGTGTTGTTGTCCTCTTTTGTTTATTTAATATTCTGGGGATTAGGACAGTGTAATATGAGCTTTATAGCATATACCGCTATCTCTATTTTACTGTCAGGCTTAAAGGAATGACAATTCGGACATTGTGTATTCATCTTCCGTCATTCCAAACTTTCTATTTGTGGAACACAGAAGATATCTTGAGGAACTATGGAGTCCAAAACAACATAGAGCCCTACTAACATTTTTCAAAATATATTCTTTTGTGTTTAGCAAAAATGAATACATTTATACAGGTTTGGAATGACATGGGTGAATTATCATTTTAAGGGGGTGTTCTAACGCTTGCTGTGTATATAAGTATTGTATATAAAGATGGAGATCTTCAAACATAATTTACATTTACATTTGATGCTAAACTTTGACATCAGTGAATAAAACTGGGTCTATAATGTTATGTTATGTTATGTCAACACTGCTTCTATAAGATCTTGTTGACATTTTTGTCTATTTTGCAATGTAATCCCTGTCCTGATGTTCTGGTACACAGTATGCTCCCTAGAGCAGTGTGCATCAGGTGCCTGTTCTCACCAGCCTAGCTGACCAATCAGCTGTGAGGGATGGTCAGCCCTCAGCCAATCAGCTTGCAGCAAGAGTGGCCGTGAGCATTCTGTGCTGTTTTCTGATAACATAGAAGTGTCTCCTTAAGAAATCATTGTAGATTTACTTATAACACATTTTTTGATACTTTTATTAAGCATGGATGCATTCAAATTGTTTAAAAATGAAAGGACAGATATTTATGATGTTTAAAAATAAAATAAAATGCTGTTCTCTGATTAAACTTTTGATCATCAAAGAATTTTGTAGAAAAAAAGTTCAACTGTTTCCATAAAAATATCATGCATCAAAAACTGTCAACATAGAAATGTTTCTTATGCACCAGATCAGAATATTAGAATAATTCAGAATGATCGTGACACTGAAGAGTGGAGTAACGAGTACTGAAATTTGAGCTTTGCATTGCAGGAATAAATATTGAAATAGAAAACAGTTATTTTAAATGTTAATAATATTTCCCTATTTTACTATTTTTACTGTATTTTATAATTTAAGAAATGCAGCCTTGGTCAAAATAAGAGATTTAAATTTTTTAATAATTCCTCTGGTAGTGTTTGTATATGTACATTTCATATGTACTGTAAATATTTTCTCATACCTCATACTGTTTGTTGCAAGTAGTTTTATGTTGTTTTTACAGACCTGTATGTCTGTAATTCAGAGGCAAATACTTTTTAATTATAACATCTTTTTTTTATGAATTACGAAATATCTAATTTTCAAGCTAGAGTGATATCAAATATTAATAAAAAAACAACAATACATTTTAAATGTTTCAGCCTGATATTTTAATCCTCAGTTTTAGACCAAATCATAATCTCTAGCTCTCTCTCTGCCTCAGAGTAAATGGGTGAAACGTTCTTATCACTAAATCAGATGTGCTTTGCACAGTGTACCAAATATATTTTTAGCACTGGCTCAGAGGTTTAGAGCTGCGAGTGTCTTTAGGCCTAATGGCTAAATCCAGGAAAAATGTCCTTGTTTTTTAGCTGTCATAATCCGCATGTCTCTCAAATATCTGCAAACATATCTCTTCTTTCAGTTTTTTTTATTTTTTGTGTTGTTTGTCCTCCTGACCTTTATGACACAAGTATAGCCAACTCTCTTCAAATGGTACAGTGTGTTCGGGCAGTTACACAACCTGATCCTGTTACTTTGAGTTATAGTATCCTATAAGTGTGGATGCCCATGGGCGTCCAATGTGTGACCTCTGGATGCCTTTTATTCTTTGAAAGGCCTGAAAGTCTTATTCTGTATATTGAAAAATTTTTTATTGATTATGTCTTCAGTGTCTTGTTTAGGACACAAAGTTAGTCAAGACACCCCTGGACTTTGGTGTGAAACATCGATAGTTTGGGATTGTACATCATGGTTCTGAGTTTCAGTCGCAGATTCCATATCCATTCTTTGCTGTGCTGTGAACTAAGATTTTTTGTTTGTTGATGAAAGTAACCAGTGGGATATGAGTGGGCTTTGTGTGCTAACAGTCTGATAACCATCTGAAAATGGATGGGAATTTATTGGTCCCATTTATTTAGAGTTATGGCAGTCATCCCCAGGGGGCTTTTGTACACAGTTGGGGTCTGTGGATGTAAAAAGCCCACATTATTTTCATCAATGGGCGATTTTGTTAGATGTATGTTTTTCCCGTGCTTGTTGTCCACTCCCTGAGCAAGAAAAATGTTGGGAGGACACAACAGGATTTGTTTTAGAAAGAAAAAAAGTGGTGTAATATATGTCAGAGTCTGTGTTTATGTGTGTGTCCCATGTCAGTGTGTGTGTGTGTGTGTGTGTGTGTGTGAAATAGTGAGGCGTTGTTCTGTGTCTTGTATTGTCCCTGTTGGGAGCAGCTCAATGCTCAGAGACTCCTCTGCAGAGCGCTGATGTAATGCTCTGTCTGAGCCCATCTCTTGTTTGAGAGTCACATGTAGTGCATTAGGTTGCTGTAATCATCCAGACTGGCACTGAAGCTCTACTACTGTGGTAAAAATGGTTTTCTGAAGAAAATAAGAGTAGTGCTTACAACTGCAAAACGCCATGATGCTAGTGTGTTAATTGGAGTGTTGCTGTCTGGTATCTAGGGTGTTCTATGTACTTGAGCCACAGGTGCTTGTTGAAGTATTCTCTTGCTAGTCGGTTATTTATTTTAGGACAGTCACTTTGTAGCAGCCTGATATAATCACTTTCATTTACTATAAAGTGACTTTTAATGATTCTGAATGAATCTTTAGTTTCAAGATTATTTCTTCTTTTGAATTTATCAGTCAGCATAATTTCTACTTTTTTTTTTTTCAAAAAAAATTTTTTTACTTAAAAATAGAAATAAAAATCATAAACAATCCCTAAATTTCAATTGGAATTACACTAATTCTGAAGAGCAAGTCACATCAATATTATGTATTCACTACCATTCAAAAGTTAATAAGGGGTTTAGGTTTTAGTATTAGGCATTAGTGCATAAATGAACATACAAAACTGGGCATTTTTTGTTTGTAAATCATTTTTTTTGATTGATCTTAGGAAATATTCTAATATTTTTAGATATTGGATTGTTTAATTCATGAGCTGTAAGCTCTGATCATCAAAATTAAAACAAAAATCCTTTACATTTTTTTACTTTACATGTAATGAATCTAGAATATATATGAAAGTTACCAAAAAAATACTTTTTCACAATATTCTATATTTTTAGAATATCAATTATATTATTCTAAATATGTACATGGAAATATATATATATATATATATATATATATATATATATATATATATATATATATATATATATATACTGTATATAAAATAAAACATTTGTTTAAGGAAATTAGGAAAATAGTTTGTTTGTCTTTATTTATTGACATTTAATGCTTGAGATCTGTTAATGCGTTTTGTTTATGCAATATTTTTATTGAGTTTTGCAAGCCTAGTTTGCTTCTCATTTGCTACCCATAGCAGTTTTCCCAAGGGAAGATTGTGTAATGGAGTTGGTCGGTGGAATTCAGAAGCTAGATAGTTTATCTCACTTTACGCTGTCTGTGTTTCTACATATGTGCAAACAAGGGAGTGAAAGTGAGTGAGTCTGTGCCCAGTCGAATGATGTTTACACTGTTGGTTAGTGGCAGAGGGGAGATCAGGACGTATAGTGTGTACTCAGGGATAAATATAGCCCTGCTGCTATGCCACTAGCATGTCAGTACCGCACATTTGGCCAGGCTTCTGCTAAATATTCCAGCCTGACCTTCAGTCTCAAGAGGCAGTGAACGTATACAGTGCAATAGAGAGCTTTCAGAAGAGGCGAGCACACGTGCGGATCTGTTATCACCTAATTTTCAGACTTTTGTTTCGACTCGCACTGGGACCGTTACAGTATGGGGCAAGTGGCGATTGGGAGAAGGTCTCGCTATCACTGAAGGGACTGATAAGGACGTGTGAAGTTTGGAAAACTGGATCCCATATGCTGCTCGCCTACTATGGGCAGCACAGTCATGTGCTGGAATAAAGCCAGCATGGTAAACTTCATGAAAGGTCTGGGTAGGTGCTACAAGAGAGAGAGAGAAAGAGCAGTGAATGAGAATCTGTCAGTGAATGATGATGAAACTCGTAAACGAACAAACTGTTTAAGTAACAGAATTAGTAAAATGTGACACAGCATTGTTGACCAAATGCAAGATGAGCTTCAGACTTACCCATAAGCTTTTATTGGTCTTTAGAACATATTATAGCAAAACAGACTGTTTATTTTGTTGAAGAAATATATCGATCTAAGATGGTTTGATGAAATTACGATTTTTTGTTCCCAACTGCAGTGTACAGCATTCTAATTAATGTGCAGTCACATAGAATGCAATGAAATTATATCAATAATATAATAATAAAATAATTATAATAATAAAAAACAATTTTAGTTTATAAATAACAAAGCTTTATAATGTTATCAATTTGTTATTAAAAAATCAATTTTATAAAATTTTGGTTTTAGCATTTGGGCTGCTATTTACATTAAGAATATGCTAATCAGCCATTAACAAGCATGCAGTGGTGCAGAGATTTATGATTAGTTAATGAGTCCTTATTAAATATATTCAACTTTAGATAGAAAAAAGTGGATTAAAAATGTTAAACTTTAGTGAACTTTAGTTTTTTGTGAAATACTGTATATTACAAATATCTTTTTTTTTTTATTCAGAGGAAAGCAAAACCCAGTTTAAGCCATGTGTAACAAAGTCTGTTTTCGTCGACATATGGTAAGAAATTTGTTGTCAAAATTTGGGGTCACATTCCCCCTCTGCAACTCGACCACTGTTACTTACAGTCCAGTCCAGTAGCTTGTGTGTGTGTTTTTGTGAGCTCTGTGAAAGAATATTACAACTTCTTTATATGAAACGGACCTTTCTGCTTCTAGGGTGTTACTTGAGTTTGTGTTGAGGAAAGCTGGGTGTTACTTTGTGTACACAGGTTTCAGTCGCTGGTAAGCTGCAGAATGAGAATTGTTGGGAAATTCTGAAATGGATTGCACTGTCTGGATTAGGAAACGCTCATTGTCTGGAATACAATAATTGACTGTATATATTCAAATAGTTTTTGACCTCTAAACTAGAACACTAGAAAATGCTGTGATTTATTCTGAAATAATGCCGTTTTTCCATTTTTGGTGTTTCTGAAAAAGACAAATACATTACTTGCAGTATTTTAGACAGACTAAGAACACCTCATTTCCATGTATATATTTATTAATAATTTTTTTGTCTAAGCTTCAGCAGGGTACAGCAAGCCTCCTGTCCCACCAGTTTGCTGCTCGCAGGGTGAGAAGGGGCCGCCAGCCATGATGCCCATCAGCGTGGACCCAGAGAGCCGCCCGGGCGAATACGTGCTTAAGAGCCTCTTCGCCAACTTCACCACCATCTCAGAGCGCAAAATACGGATCGTCATGGCCGAACCTTTAGTAAGTGACAGTTTTGAACTATTGAAGGTTTACGATCCTGAGACCTATGACCATTCCAATCCCAGTACTCATCTATCTCTCAGGACTGTGGAGATGGACTGATTCTAATAAAGAAATATTAGCTAATCTGGCTAATCCCAGGTGTTCATGTAGCTCAGCATGCAACCCTACATATATGTATGGTTCATGTCAATAGAAATGAAATTGATATCTGTCAAAATTGGAAAATACTGATTAAATGCTAGTGTTAAAATATCTATTGTTTATCTCTAAAGACACTTGCCAGGCTTGTTAGTATTTTCAAGACAACAGGCAAATTTACCTGCTTGTGTGTTTAACAGCGAGATGCTAGCTTCATGCTAGCTTAATTAACCTTTCCCAGGACAGATATTTTGTGTCCCTGAAAACATCTGCTACCAGGATGAGCTCACCTTCTTCCTCTAATTTTCTATAAAACCTGAGATCAGGTTACCTGAATAGTTCAGCCAAATTGTGTAGTTTTTTGTTTGATAAAGAATAGTACGACCTGGATCGTCTGCAGTTTATTTGCACAACGACATCACTCTGATTGTATTTGAACAGTAAATAGAGTGATTCATAGCTGCGGTATCTTTTTGGTTTCTGGATGTTATTTACTTTTCTTTCTCTTCAGACACAACTAGAATGGTTTTGTGGGTCGGTCATGTCGTGACATAACCCAGTCTTTTGATTCTGAAGTGGAGAAAGGTCCTGCAAGAGCACAAGGCGGTCCATTAACCTCTTATAAAAGCCTTGAGAGATATTGCCCTGTCCTTGTCTGCCCTCTCATCTGTTTCTTCCTCAAATGACTCCAGCATCTGAAATATTTATTAACCTAAGATGAAAGTGGTGCTTCAGTGGACTGAATGAGCTCAAATTAAATTTAACACAGTCTGAAAGTGTTATGTCTGACTAGCTGGGTCAGAGAAGACAGGCTGTTTCTGGGCCTAAAATCCAAATAAAAAAATGATAATAGTATTTGAATATCCAAATCACTTATTAGCTGCTGTCACCTGAAAAGAAGCTACGCTACACACAATTCTGGGTCTTTGAAACATCTCATGTTATCCGAGTAGAAGTACAAAATGTAGGTCAGTTTGTTTTTTACACAACCTGTGTTATTTAATCAGCAGGTCCGATCTGTGATAGTTGCTAAGATCAGCGTTTTCACATTGTAAGACTCTGCAGGTCGCCTTGTTTTCTATATACACACTGCTGTTTAAAAGTTTGGGATCAGGAAGATTTTTTTTTTTTTCTCAACAAATTACTTATGAATGCATTCAATTCAATTCACCTTTTTCTGGTGTTTTTACAGGAAAAACCTTTGGTAAAATCTCTTCAGAGGGGTGAAGATCCACAGTTTGACCAAGTAAGTACTGCTTGCCTTCTGCCCCCTGAACATATGCGCACGTCCCCGTGTCCAGTCCGTGGACAGATGTCCCAGTGGAAAGACTTTAGACAGCCTTTTAGCTGCCTGGCTGTGCCAAAAAATTAATCTGACTTTTTGAATTATTAAAATAGATTTATGGAGCTGTCTGGTCTTTAAAGCATTCAAAGTGACCTCAGTAAAAGCCTGATGTGGTTTTTGGCTCGTCTGGCTGTCTGGGAGTGAACAAGTCCATTTGCATTTCTGATAGATTAGATAAGTTTTATGCCTCAAATTCATGATAGGTTGGAGACAGTGCATGCTCCATCAGGTCATCAAACATTTTGTGCAGTGGGCGAGACGTTATTTCTCTATAATTTACACATAATTGTTTCTGATTGTTTTATACAGGGCTCAACAATAAGGATTGCGTTTAACTTTCATAGCAAATTTCCAGTTTTTCTTTGCAATTTGATCCAAAAAAATGTGAGAACATAATACTATGAAATTATAAATATAAATAATATAATATATAAATATAGATATTTAAATTACTGTATAAATACACACACATAAATATATATACTGTATAAAGAGATTTTGATAATTTTGTAATTTTTGTTTATTTTATTTTATTTAAATTAATTATAATTTTATATATTTTACAGAATGAGTACTATTTTTTTATAGGAATATATTTATCAAACAATTTTTACAGTTTACTCATTTGTAAATGAATGACATAAACTATGTATAAAATGTCTAATTTTTATTGCAAAAAAAGTGCAAAAACCAAAATATTATATACAATTATATTTAAAAAAATAAATAAAATAAAAAATTATTCAAATTATACATATATTATATATTATACATTTTCAAAAATTATTTAAGTAAATAAGGATTTTGTTTTAATTTAAATTAATAAAAAAAGAAGAAAATGTTAAGTTTGCAGACTGTTAGAGGCAAGTAAAAAAATCTGAAGCAAAATCCAAACTGAGCAAGCAGAAACAGACAAAAAATAAAAGAAATCCTTCATGTTTGGTTTGTTATATAATTATTATTCCTAAACTTGCTCAATACAATGAACTAATGTGTTAATGAATGACAAAAGCCTCTGCAAAATTAATAAATGTACAGAATGTCTAAAAAACAGAATTGAATTTCATATAACCTTGAGTAAATGTATCGAAAGCCCAGAATGAAAGGTCTTTTCATTGCTGGCTTGGGTGGAGTGTGTGTGATCCATGCCCGGAGTTTGTAAGTTTGTTTCTGTATGCATGTATGTGTGTGTGTGTTGGAGGCAGGTGAATAGCAGCCTGATTCAGAACTCACAGGGCTGCGTTTGTGCCCTTGATCCCCTGGGCTTTTCAGCAGCCTCACTGAGAGGTGATTCTTCTCCCAGGGTTCATCAGGGACTGAAGGACGCGCTGTGTTCCCCCTCAGCCCCCGAACACCACCCTTTCTCCCTCCCTTTCCTGTGTGTCAAATCCTCACCAGGGACCGCCTTTCCTTCCTGCTACCACAACTCCCTTCTCTTTTCTTGCTGTCTTAGCATCTTGGATACACATTTAAGGCACATGCTCACACAAAGTCCCTGCTTTCAGCAAGAACACCTCCACACTCAAAATAACTTTCTCCTAAATATGCACCATGAAATACATGGCCTACATACAGTATTAAGCACTAGGTGCAGTTTTAGTTTGTTTATGTGGGGATTAATACACGCTCTCTTTTTTTCAGTTGATCAGCACAATGAGTTCTTTGGCCGAGTATTGCCTACCATCTATCTTGCGAACCCTGTTTGACTGGTACAAAAGACAGAATGGAGTTGACGATGAATCCCACGAGTACCGACCACGTTCAAATACAAAGTCCAAAAAGTGAGTCCCCTTTGTATTGCTTAGATAAGGCTGATCATTTAAGCGTAATACAGTTTGATATAGTTAATTATGCATGATAGACTTAATTAATGCAAACTATTACAGAAGAACGATGCTTTAAAGGGTTAGTTCACCCCAAAATTTAAATTATGTCATTAATGACTCACCCTCATTTCATTCCAAACCCGTAAGACCTCCATTCATGCCCGGTCAACCCGGTTCTTGACGCACATTTGCATACATACATTCGCATACAGAATTTGTCAAAGCATAAATAAATCAAATCAAATCTCCATATGGAGCAGTATCTGTAAATGTTAAGCTGCAAAAGTTGGTTGAAATATGACTCTGCGAGTCTCTGTGTATTAATGAATGGATGGCAGAGACACAATGGTTTGTTTACTACATAGACTGAAGTGCGTGACGCTTGCAGTAATTTCAGCATCTGCCATCTCAATGGGGACATAAATACATAAACAACATCACCAGAACTGTTCGGAGTCCCCTCACAAGCATTTTACCGTTTCATATGTGTAAAACCAGTGTCAGTTTAAAGGTATTCACAGTAACCCGACAAAATAAGTTTTTACATCATTTTTACATAAAGGCATTGTGCTAGAAATATTACTGTTGTTTAGTAGAATTTATGTGATACTGCTACTACTGTTGAACATTTTTATAAAACTTTATTTTTTTAAAGAAATAAATCACACAATATTTCTTCCATGTTTAAATTTTAATAGCAAATCCCCTTTATTTACCAAAAATTAAAATGTGTTTTCAGTTTCATTCATTGAAAGACAAGTTAAATTTGGGTGAAACCTGTTTACTGTTTTTCATAATTATATTACTTGTAGAAAAACTTTAAACACAATTGTAAATAAGGATAAAGAATGGCATTGGTTTTATTCTTAGTGATAAAAAGTGTTTTTTTTTTTTTAATTAGCATATTTTTGTGTTTTGCTTTGGTTCCGAGAACCGTGGATTTTCACTGGTATCTGTACCGAATACATTTCATGGCATTTTTTTGTACCATGAAAACACTAGAATGAAGTTACATTTTTCTTATTTTTTCCTAAAAAATAGATATAAACATGCTGCCCTTCAGAGGCTTGTTTCCAAGATGTCAAATTAAGTTAAATTAACAACAAATTAACCCTGATCTCCAAATTCAAAATGCTTAATGCATCGTTTTTTTCCTTCTGGAGCATCAGTGAGCGTTTGAACCTTCTGTAATAGTTGCATGAGTCCCACAGTTGTCCTCAGTGTGAAAAGATGGATCTCAAAATCATACAGTCATTTTTGGAAAGGGTTGAAACACACAAAAATGCTGCAAAACCAAAGTATATGTGGCACCTGAAGGATTTTTCTGAAGAACAGCAGGCAGTTTAACTGTTCACAGTTGGAGTTTTGTGGGTATTGCTCTCATTTTTATCACTTTGACACATCCTTTGCTTAATAAAAGTATTGATTTCTTTGAAATATATATATTGAAAAAAAAACGTCTTTCTGTGAGACTGTGATGCAATATAGTCACTTGGCCGGATGACTTTTGTCTTAACTGGATAGTTCCAGAATAGCCCAGTTACATCAGATAGCCAAGTGGGTGTTGAGTGATGTCTCTGTGACTTCTGCTTCCTGTAGCTGGAGTGCAAAACTCCATTTCATCATTGAGAAATGATATTTTAGTGAATGTGTTAGAGGGTGGGAGCAAAATTGGCTTACATAATCTGTTTACATTCTCTCTTTCCCAGTGATGAGCAGCAGAAAGATTATCTGCTGGAGAGGAGAGACCTAGCCATCGACTTCATCTTCTCTCTTGTGCTCATAGAAGTTCTCAAACAGGTTACACACTCACTTTGCTTTACATCTATATAAGTTTGGATGCAAATATAACTAACAGACATTAAAGTTGTAAACAAATATTTAAGCGTGAGGATAACTAAATGTAAAAGTTTGTCTGTGGATCATCGCCAAGGATCTGTGGTGGATTTTGCCTTGCCAGACAATCAAAATGATCCCAATAAGCTTCAAAATTTATAGCGAATTGTGCTTTTTTTCCTTTGGCAACAGAATGGCAAATTTAGCCATATATTAAGGCTTAGAAGAGATACACCATTTAGTGGTTATTATACAAATGTACCTATTTGAAATCACAGAAAGCTGTAATCGGCCAATCAAAACCAAATTATAAAATGTGATACTGTTTGTGTTTTTGGCCAGATGCCCCTCCACCCATTTGTGGATGGTTTGGTCCATGAAGTCATTAATTTGACTTTTAAGCACTTTAGATATAAAGAGGGGTAAGATACTTTTTTTCTCTATTGGATACATTAAGTAAAATGTATACATTCATACAAATTCATATCCCATTCTGCTTTACTGTTTACATTTGTTTTTGTGACTAGGTATCATGGACCCAACACTGCCAACATGCACATTGTAGCTGATCTCTATGCAGAAGTAATCGGAGTCTTAGCACAAGCAAAGTAAGTACTCACTCCAACAATTTTTGTTTAGCAGTGTTCAACCGTGCTTTTTGAAATGTACGGAAAACATACTAGGTCTGGAAATCAGCCTTTGTGTTGCTAGGTCTTACTTGTGAGGGGTGTGTTACTTACTAGTGCTGTGTTATTTGATTTGATTTGATTTTCCAGAAATGATCGACGCGATTTCTCGTTGTAAGTGCTTGTGAAGAATAGCGTGTGCCCTCAAGCCGGTGATTTATCTGTCCATCATCATTTTTTTTGGTAGATTTCCTGCTGTTAAAAAGAGGTTCATGAGTGAGCTGAAGGAGCTCCGTCAGAAGGAGCAGAGCCCATACGTGGTCCAAAGCACCATCAGCCTCATCATGGGCGTGAAGTTCTTCCGAGTGAAAATGTATCCTGTAGAGGAGTTTGAAGCCTCCTTTCAGTTCATGCAGGTAAATGTAGAATATTAAGACATTTCACAAAGCACACATTTGTACTGTTTATTTATTTTGTTCACTTGTTTAATTTTTATTATATTTAATTTCAATACATTTATACTGAATATGGAGACTTAGATAAGGCTATAGTGATAAGCTCAATGATATTAGCTCTCAAGAATGTGAAGGCTAACAGTTTTTTTCTCTATGATATTCTTCTTTCTGTTATAGGAGTGTGCACAGTATTTCCTGGAAGTAAAGGACAAAGACATCAAACATGCTTTGGCTGGACTCTTTGTGGAAATTCTGGTTCCTGTCGCAGCGGTTAGAGGATGCTATTTATTTACATGTATTTTGAACATTACGAACCCCTCACACATCATTGTATTTGACCTGGTGGTCAAGTAATTGTTTTAATAACGTATATAGCCATATATCATCCTTTTTAATCCTTATTTTGGTAGAAATGTCTACAAACGTTTTTATCCTCATTATTATTGTCTTTCCGTTCTTTAAAAGGCTGTCAAGAATGAGGTGAATGTTCCTTGTTTAAGGAACTTTGTGGAGAGCTTGTATGATACCACCTTGGATCTTTCAACAAGAAAGAAGCATTCACTGGTCAGTCTGGATTTCATAAGATGTAGTGTTTCATACTTTTTGACGGTACTATGTACAATACTCTTTGTGTTTTGTTTTTTTAGGCTCTGTACCCACTAGTGACATGTCTGCTGTGTGTCAGCCAAAAACAGTTCTTCCTCAACAGATGGCATGTCTTCCTCAACAACTGCCTCTCCAATCTGAAGGTATGTAGCTTATTTATTCATTCATTCAACTCAAAATCCCAAACTGGATTTTTCACTACATATACTTCATCATTACAGAGCAAGGACCCTAAAATGGCACGGGTAGCACTAGAGTCCCTCTACCGACTTCTGTGGGTCTACATGATTCGCATCAAATGCGAGAGCAACACTGCGACGCAGGGGTAAGCACAGCCGTGGTCTGCTGCTACTTGTATTGAACCATGTGTTTAAAGCCCATCTGAGATCCCCAGAGACAAGGTTTACAGTAAACTCATTTTACATGATGCAGCCCATCTCAGCTTCCTTGGTGGAGTTCTAAATGGTTGGGTAAACAAAAAAATGAAAACAAGTCTGTACCCTACCCCTCCCATGTCCATCAGTCGAATGAACCCGGGGTGTGACCGCACCCTTCAGCCCTTCTCAGCGGCAGTGAGTAAACAAGCAATCCATTACAGTCACCGTGCCTCAGGCGGAGGGGTAATTACTGACAGTGCTGCCAGAAATGGGTGGAGAAAGGAGAGATCCAGAAGGGAGGCTGGTGGTCATGGGTGATGGGTGTTGGAACGCCAAGATCGTCCATTGGGAATCGAAAGCTTGGGAAATGAAACCATAAACACACCCATATTTGATCTTCGGGGCTAGAAACGAACATTGGACAAGTGTAGATGTCTTATGCAGCTAATCCATAATAGATCGATCGGAATTAATGTAATAAATGGTTGATGATGTTTGGGAAAGGGTGTACATGCCCTTAGAGGATTTCAACACCAGAAGGGGAAGTTCTGGTAATAGTTTTTTAATCGTGGGCTTTGTGAACAGCGTACTGTAGTACAAACAGAACACTGAATACATACTAAAAAAGTACTTTATGTAAAACAGTATGCTTTATGGAACATTACAGATTTCAAATAGTAGTACTCTACCTTAAAAGTCATATGAAATGGCATTTTTCTTTTTGATTAAAATCTTGAAAATAAATGTTTAATTTCGTTTTGAATTAAAAGAAATTCTGAAAAAAATAAATACATAAATTATCAGTTTCCTCAAAAATATTAATCAGCACAACTGTTTCCAGCATTGGGAATAATAACACACTAAATCAGCATATTATAATGATTCCTGAAGGATTATGTGGTAATATTTCACATTATTGCTATTTTACTATATTTTTGTTCACGTAAATTCAGCCTTGGTGAGCATAAGAGACTCCTTTCAAAAACATTGAATTAAATTAACTAAACTCACCGAACTTATTTAAGAAGGCATATTAAATATCTAAAGCATGGGAGGGGAGGTTAGTTCTGGAACCACAAGGATCATAAAATGTTCAAATTAGGCTGGAAAACTGGTGTTGGGTCAGCTAGCAGTTCTTGTGATGTATTCAGAGAAATGTATTGCATTATAGCAACAAGTCATAAATATCCGAAACCTTGGCTTTGCATGCCACATACCAAACTGCGACTTTGGAGTTTGCAACCACTATGAATAAGCCTCAAAGTAAACAAACCTCACTTAAACATAACATTTCACAAATAAGCCGGGCTCAGGTTTGCCACTTTAATGCAATGCTAATTATACCAAGCTTTCTGTGTCGCAATGCTTTGACTTTTTTTTTTGTGTATGTCCATGCCAGATTCTGAACTTGTTATCGGTAAACACTGTGATCTTGTCCCAACAGCCGCCTCAACTCTATCGTGATGACCCTGTTCCCTAAAGGATCCCGCAGTGTAGTTCCTAAAGACATGCCTCTCAATATATTTGTTAAGATTATCCAGTTTATTGCACAGGTAAGTCTCCGATTAAATGACAGACAGATCTAAAACTAAAACCTCAGTAATAATCTTCTGTTAAACCATTATACAAGACCTAATTCTTGTTTGTTGTAAAAACAGAGCATGTGTCTAAGGACAAAAAAAATTGAGTTGCTGCCAAAACAAATATGCAAAGACAGCTAGATTCCCGTCATTAATTTGCAAGACTACACATATTTAGTCTTCCTGATGCAGCATGTGTTAAAATATTTACATTTTGAATACTGCATTGTTGCATTTCCTCATTCTATTTATCTTACAGGAAAGACTTGACTTTGCAATGAAAGAAGTAATTTTTGACCTACTGTGTGTTGGGAAACCTGCAAAAGCCTTTAGTCTTAATCCGGAGGTAAAGTATTGTGAGATTACAATAGATGTTGTAGCTTCATCTCATTGTTATGGCACTTATGTCTTGATTCTTTTTCTGTAGAGAATGAATATAGGTGTCAGAGCATTCCTGGTTATTGCTGACAAGCTGCAGCAGAAAGATGGTGATCCCCCAATGCCAAACACAGGGGCAACGCTCCCTTCTGGAAACACACTCCGAGTCAAAAAGACATTCCTGAGCAAGCCTCTGACTGAAGATGAGGTCAAAGTCATAGGTGAGTTCAGCTGTACTTGAATGTTTTTTGCACTGAATAACAATTTAAAAAAAGTGGCTTTTTAATGAACAGCACAGCCATTTTCAAGCAAAACATTTAAGTTGATATATATTCCAAATTTACTATTGAGTGCTATAATTTATGCCTAATATTAATGCAAGAAAGATGAAAATTTTTCAATCATGTAATTATATTACTGTATTTAACAAAAATGAAAATATTTCTTTTTTTGCTGTTTATAATGCAATGCATTTAGCATTTTGTTTCTAATGCACTTTGGTTTCTAATGCCATAAAATCCATGCATTTTTTATCTATTTGTGGATATTTCGGTCAGCCCCAGAAGGAAATACAAAATCTGTGCTTATTAGGGTTGCAATAGGGGAGGAAAATTTCCAGAAAGTTTCGAAAACCTTTTTTTGCAAACCTAGTGCTAATACAAAAAGGGAAAAATGTTGTTAAGAAATGTTAAATCCAAGATTTGATAATAGTATAGCATAGCAAGAAATGTACAAGCAATTTTTGACTGAGAACACCAGGTGTAATAATATGGGGGAAAATCCACAAGAAGTATATATATATATATATATATATATATATATATATATATATATATATATATATATATATATATATATATATATATAAATAATAATAATAAATTGAGTTGTGAGCAAAGTCAGCAAGTTTTAGTCCAATGCTAACAATGCAACGTTAACTAGCATTTTGGGAAAACAACGAGGTTTGACCGAAAACATCTTCTTGATCATATTGATTGACATTTTCTCATTTAACTCTTACTATAAAAGAGCTGTGCAAGTCTTTTATGTTTTGCATCGTTTCAACCACCAGGAATGTCCTTCTATTACCCCCAAGTGAGGAAAGCTTTAGACAACATCCTCAGACATTTGGATAAGGAGGTTGGCCGCTGTATGATGCTGAGTAATGCACAGATGCTGAATAAGGAACCCGAGGATATGATTACGTACGTCACACACAACGCTGTCTCTGTTCAATAATGTTCCACCTGGTGTATCTGATTCTGTGCACGAACTTGTCCGACCCATCAACCCAAAGTTAGAGCTTGTCAGTTCAATGTTTGAGCTTATGTGACCTCTCTCTGCACTGATAGGGGTGAGAGGAAACCCAAGATTGACCTCTTTAGGACATGCATGGCCGCCATTCCACGCATCCTTCCTGATGGCATGTCTAAGTCAGAGCTCATAGACCTTTTGGCACGGTAAGTGTGTGTTTATGTTCAATGCATGAATGGGCATGTAAGTAGGAAGCATTTGCTTTGACGAATTGCCCAATGGTACATTTCCCGAAAGCTTCAGTAACGTGATCCCTTCCAGCCTCCAGCTTGAATAGGATGTCCCAGTGCAATCTGAGTCAGGGCTGGTCTAATCAGACTTAATACTTCTTGTTCAAACCATTAGGTCAGCCAGCTAAGTGATTTCTCTGTGCACTTCCTCCACTGAAGCTGGAGGAACTTCTGCTTTGTAATGGAAGATCTTGGAAACTATGCAGATTATTTATGATGATTGGTGCATACTATTTTGATATATGTATAGGAATATTTTAGGAACACAAACACATAAAGTTATTAAAATTAAAACAAAAACCATTAAACAATTCTTTTTCTGCTTTAAAAAAAATAAACATGAAACTGAAATAAAAGAAAATAAATAGTTCTTATTTCAGCTAGATGTCAAGGCATTATTTCAAGGCATTATGTCAAGGCATTATTTAAGGCATATATAAGTACTAAAATAAATAAACTAAAACTGAAATAAAAATGAATAAAAGCTGTATAGACGTATTTTGCCATTTTATATATATATATATATACCCACTGTTTTTAAGATTTTCTATATTTTAACTGCCAGGTTAACTATCCATATGGATGATGAACTGCGTCTGATAGCCCAGAATTCCCTGCAGAGTCTGCTGGTAGATTTCTCAGATTGGCAGGAGGAAGTGCTTCTGGGCTATTGCAGCTTCCTGCTTCGAGAAATTCAGGACACACACCAAACCCTGCTGGACTCCTCACTTAAACTACTGCTTCAGTTGCTTACACAGTGGAAACTAGCCCTTCTCAGCACCAGCAAAACTCTGGACACATCAAAGATCTGCTCCACTGAAGTAAGTGGCAAGAAAAATTTGTTTCAGTGTCAAATCATAAAAAGATTTCTAATATTTTAGTTGTTTCTTGTGGAGAGCAAATTAAAAATTAAATAAAATGTATAATATAAATTATTTTAAAAAAAGCAAATACAATTTATATAATATAATATAATATAATATAATATAATATAATATAATATAATATAATATAATATAATATAATATAATATAATATAATATAATATAATATAATATAATATAATATAATATGTTTGTGTACTTTAGTTGTTACAGAGTAGCTCTGGCACCAGGCTGCCTGCTGAACGGACGCCTCACTCCACAGTCCTGCATGCTGTTGAGGGTCTCGCTTTAGTACTGCTGTGCTCCTGCCAGACAGGCACACGCAAAATAGCAGTGTCCATCCTTCGAGAGGTCCGCCAAATCTTCCTCACCATCGGGCAGACTGAGGTAAGGGCCACATGGAGCCTGACTTAATCAGATATAGGCCTTAAGAGTATACATCCATTCATTTATGCTGGAATATGGCATTCATTCAATCCTCATTCCATCATATCATTTATGTTTTTTTCTGGACAGGAAGATGAAAGGCCCATGATAGATGTACTTGACCAGCTAAGCCCAGTGGTGCTCGAGAGCTTTGCCCACGTGGCGGTGGCTGACTCGGTGAGTGCCTCTCTGTTCGGTCCTTTGCGGTTTTGCTCACGTGAGAGTCTCGGAGGACTTCTACAAAGTGTCTTCTGTACTAAGTTTATAAGAAAGTCTGTTTTACTTCTCTGAGCTTGGAGTTAAGTGTATTAGGTGATGACTTAATGATTTCGAATGACATAAATACTATATGTCAATAATAATTTGGTACATTGAATAGCTAAATTTGGCATAAATTCATTCTCTATAAGTGGCCACTATGATCTCTTCCCTTCCACTTCCCCGCAGGCGTCCCTCCCCACTGGGCAGCACGCAGACCTGCAGTGGCTGGTGGAGTGGAACGGATCTCTGGTCGGCAGCCACTATGACGTGCGGAGCCCGTCTCGTGTGTGGATCTTAGCACAGTCTCTGAAAGAACCCTGGGCTCTGTGCCTCTTCAGCCTTCTGAGACAGGAGTACCTGCCTAAGCACTGTCCCACAGCACTCAGCTACGCTTGGCCCTATGCCTTCACCCGTCTGCAGCTCCTCATGCCTTTACTTGAGCCCAGGTGAGGGATGGATAAAATACACCTATATATGTATCTTTGAGTGGCAGTGGTTTGATTGGTCTGCATTGTCACTTTAATTATTGTGGGAGTCTGGTATAGGTTATGTAAGCATCTACATCTAGTTGACCTGGCTTTAACCTTAAAGTGCAGAAGGGGCTTTTTAAGCATTTACTCTATCTCTATCTTTAAGTTTAAGCTTTTAATGGCTTGCCATAGTCACTTTTTAGGATACTGCACTTGTTTAAGTGGTTCTGCTTCTGATAGCAGACTCTGTACAGTCCTATTTGGTTTACTTTTCTTTTTTTAACTTGCAATTTCTTTTTGCAATTGCAGGTTTAAATGCAACTGTGAGTTTATCTCATACAATTCTAAGAAAAAAAGTCAGAATTGCAAGTTTGTTTCACGCAATTCTGAGAAAGTCAGAATAGCAAGATGTAAACTTGCAATTGCGAGAAAAGTCGCAATTATCTTTTTATTTTTATTCAGTGGATGAAACATGCATTCAAAAAAGTTACAAAATGCATCTGACACCAAAAATTTTTGGTTCAAAAACCATTTTATTTATTCAATATAATTAGCTTATTTTTCACTTTACATCAGTCAATTCATTCCAATGTTTTCATTTCTTAGCAACCCAGTTAACGCCAAGAAGACAAGCTCGGCTGGTTCAGCAGACACCTATGTTTCTCTCTGGAGAAACTATCTGATTCTGTGTTTTGGTGTGGCCAAACCCAGCATCATGAGCCCGGGTCATCTTCGAGCTTCCACCCCTGAGATCATCACTCCTAGTACAGACAACAACAGCAGCTATGACAACAAGGTGGGTGGGGCTTCAAATGCATCACGTACCAATCATGTCTACAGTCATACGCCCCAGTCAGTCATTTTTGACTTGATGTAATCTTATTCTTTAGATCCTCGGCACCCCATCTGTGGCCTGGCTTCTGAAGCAGTTGGTCCCTCTGATGCGTTCAGAAAGCATTGAGATCACAGAGTCTTTGGTGCTCGGATTTGGCCGCACAAACTCACTCGTTTTCAGGTATTATGTAGAAAATATATAAAAGTTTAAGATCTCTAATGATGTGACTGATGTTAACATTTAGCTGGGCCAAGTTCCTGCAAGACTCTTCATTCTCACATTAGAAAGTTTACTAATTTTTGATTATCACACATCACAACATAGTGGGTTTTATTGTTTGCTATGTGTCACGTAAGTTCAGCAAGATTATTTCAAATAAGATGTGAGTAGCATCTGATGTTTACATTGTAGTCATACCTCTGTTTTGCACTTTGTCAGGGTTTTTGAAATGACTTTGATAAGGCGATGCACAAACACTGTATGCATATAATTATGATACTATAAATGGCCAGGCAAAGAGAGCATTAAAATGTCAGTCATGGAAGAATGTTCAGTTTATTGTGCTTTTCTAATTGTGATGTTACTTTTTTGTGTATTAAGATGCCTATATGTATATATATATATATATATATATATGTGTGTGTGTGTGTGTGTGTGTGTGTGTGTGTGTTTAGACTGTCTCTAAATCTAGACAAACCATTTTTCCAAAGCAGTAATCAATTGTCATATTACATTAGTTATGTCTGCTTATTTCAGTTCTTGGAATCATAAAAAAAGTACTTATGGGAATTAGAGCAATTATTGGTCTATAAACCTTGGCAACACAGTATTGATTCTGTAGTCTTATTGGTTTTCTATTTGTTGGGTCTCGTACAGAGAGCTTATTGAGGAACTGCATCCTTTGATGAAGGAAGCTTTGGAAAGAAGACCTGAGGTCAGTTACAGTATATATAGTTTTTGGGATTGTTCAGTCGGATCAGCTAGTATGTGCCATAACTTGTTGTATTGTAAATGGCCCACAATGCATACATGACTTATCTTGCATGAAAAAAAAAGTATCACACTACAGGGTTCCTACAAACATAGGAAACCTTAAAATGTCAGGAATTTTTAACTGGTGAATTAATGAAATATTTTCTCTAGTTATTTATAGTTCTATAGGTTTCTATATTTATAATAAGTTTCTATAGTGATGTTTTGCATAATGTGTCCTCTAGAATAAAAAACGGCGAGAGAGAAGAGATCTGCTGAGACTCCAGCTCCTCAGGATCTTTGAGCTGCTGGCGGATGCCGGGGTCATCAGTGACAGGTGAGAAGGATGTTATTGTTATGGATTCTGTTCGCTGGACTCCTCCGTTGAATCTCATATGAACTCGCAGGCTACAAAACATGAAATGATCCCCATCTTTCTGTCTCTCAGCACTAATGGAGCTCTGGAACGTGATACGCTGGCCCTGGGCGCTCTCTTTCTCGAGTATGTGGACCTGACCCGGATGCTTCTGGAAGCTGAGAATGACAAAGACATGGAGATTCTCAAAGACATCCGAGCTCACTTCAGCGCCATGGTGGCCAACCTCATACAGTGTGTCCCAGGTGAAGAGGAAGACATCTCACAAGCTCAGTATACCCATTAATGTCACCACGAAATCAAAATTTAGCCCATTTACATTCTCAATGCACCTTCTTGTTTTTGCACAAACCGTTTAATTCATAAATTGTCATAATATAGTTTTTTTTAACTTTGAATATTTATTCCTCACATTAAATAATGACATCATACTGATGGTCATGAAGTTATATTTAGCTCTGGGAAGTGCTCCACATTTTCTTTGTTTAGGAAATGGAATTCATTGCTAGGTTACAGTGTATTCAGTCACAGGACTCCTGACATCAGTCTTGATTTCGACTCCCCGGTGGAGACATTGCCCAAAATAGCAGTAGATTAGATCAAGAGCCACTTCATGGGCAAATGAGTCGCAGAGTGGCCAGTCATTTTGCCTGTTTTTTTTTTATTAAAAAACAAAACTAAAATCATAATTGTTTAGGCACTATCACAAAATATATATATATTTTTTCATGAAGCTTCCTGTAGCCCAACTTGCATTGATAAAACATGTAGCTTTGGATGTAAAATATATGTTTTCTTATACCTCTCTTCTCCTCTCCTTGTTTCATAGTGCATCATCGACGTTTCCTCTTCCCTCAGCAAAGCCTTCGGCACCATCTCTTCATCCTTTTCAGCCAATGGGCTGGACCCTTCAGTATCATGTTCACGCCCCTGGATCGCTATAGTGACCGGAACCATCAGATTACTAGATACCAGTACTGTGCTCTTAAGGTAATACAGACCACATATATATATATATATATATATATATATATAATGTATATATAATTTTTATATTTCATTCCACTGCACATTACGTTTTGCTTTAGATGGGTCTTCATTCAAAATAAAAAGATGTATATGTTTCATAATAAAAACACACTGCTGTTTAAAAGTCTGGGGATGGAGCCTATTTATGTATTTGATCAAAATACAGTAAAAAATGTATTATTGTAAAATAGCATTGCAGTTGAAAATGACTGTATTCTATTTGAATCAAAAATACAGTAAAAACCTATTTATTTGATACAGTAAAACAATATTGGGAAATAATGTTACAACTGTCATATGATTTTTTTGGAAAAGTCTTTACTGTAACTTTAAAATAAAATAATACATAAAAAATATCAAATAAATAATTTAAATACATATCTTTACATATATTTGTATTTGGAATCTGCATATGAAATCTCTGGCTTTAATTTAAAACATTGTTTGTGTTGCTAATTCAGACCGCAGACATATACTCCACTAATTTTATCTCCAGATGTCAAATTATAGACCAGGAAGTACTGTAGTCATATTCAGTCCCAGACCTCAGTGTGGACACACATGCCAAAGAGACAAAAGTGGGTCCACTACGTGATGAATGAGTCCATTTGTGATGACAGTGCATGTGTGCTCTGTTTTGTCTGTGGGAACCCTGTACTCATTATGTCAGCTCTGTGCAAATTGACGACGTGTAAACATAAAGTTGACGTCAGGTTTGAATTTCTGGAGAAGTTCCACCCACCTCTAATGCTATTATTGTTTGTGGTTGTACGTGTAGCTTCTTGTGTTGCCGTAAACCCCTTCCCCATACTGGAAAGGCGGGTGTTGTACGACGATCATATATAATGTTGTAGCATTCGTCAAAGGTGTGTAATTTCAAGACCATGACGTCATGCAAACACACAAACGTCCAGACGTGATATGAGTCCTATGAGCCTCTTCCCTGTTTCTTTGAAGTATTTTTTTTTGTTTTGTTGAACACGATAGGATGTGATTTCCTCAAAACAGGAAATTCCAAGTTTTGCATCAAAGCTTTGAATGAAAGAATGTTGTTTTTTCTTCCTTTGATAGGCCATGTCGACTGTGCTTTGTTGTGGCCCTGTGTTCGACAACGTTGGGCTCTCTCCTGATGGCTACCTCTATAAATGGCTTGATAACATCCTTGGCTGTCAGGATCTGCGGGTATGCGACCAAACACTATGATACAACATGACCCACATATGTCCTCAATCACTTCTTTAGTGTTGATGGCGCTAAACTAACACAAAACGTCTTTGAAATGATTCTCAGAGTGTGCCATTTTGATTCAGTGCAGATTGGCTCAGGGATTTTTTTATAAGATAAAAACTTTTATTAGATGTCTCTAACTCTTTATTTCTCAGCTTGTGAATAACTGATATTTAGCTTTCATTGTTCTGCACATGTTGATTCCTGAAGTGAAAGTCTGGCTTTGATCTGATTCTCCTCAGGTGCATCAGCTGGGCTGTGAGGTGGTGGTTCTTCTGCTGGAACTGAACTCAGATCAGGTGAATTTGTTTAACTGGGCCGTGGACCGATGTTATACCGGATCCTGCCAGCTGGCCTCTGGTTGCTTCAAAGCCATCGCCACTGTCTGTGGTAGCAGGTACACTGGGGCCTGAAAATGGGAAAGAGGAAATATTGCACATTAAACAGTTTAAAAGTTTGAGATCTGTAAGATTTCCTTTATGTTTTTGAAAGAACTTTCTTATTTGCATCAAAAATACAGCAAAATAATAATAGTGTGAAATAATATTACACTTTTAACAAATTAAAAAAATGCTATTTATTCTGATGTTTTTTTTCCCAGTTTATTTAATAAATAGAAAGCTCAAAAGAACAGCATTTATTTTAAACAGAAATATTTTGTTACATTATTAATGCTTCTAAATTACTTTTGATTAATTTAATGAATCTCCTTTGAATAAAAATACTAATTTCTTTAAAAAAAAACTCACTGACAATAACTTTTACATTTATTTTTATTAGTTGTGAAATTTACCTTCAGTATAACATTTACACAATTTTTATACAGTATTTATTATACAGTTACAGTATAAATTTAACCTCAGTATAACATTTATACAATTTTATACAGTATTTATTATACAGTATAAATTTTATATTTAGTATAACATTTATACAATTTTATACAGTATTTATTATACAGTATAAATTTAACCTTTAGTATAACATTTATAAAATGTTATACAGCATTTATTATACAGTATAAATTTGATCTTTAGTATAACATTTATAACATTTTTTATACAGTATTCATATATATATATATATATATATATATATATATATATATATATATATATATATATATATATATATATATGTATATATATAAGGGGTTTTGTCTGACTACTTCTCTTGCCAGATTTCCCACAGAAGATAAAATCCATTGGCAGTGTTTGCCTGCTTTCTTTCTCATGATAATTTGTTTACGTGTATAGTGCCAAGACTAGATGTGTCTTTGGACAGAAGCCTCTCATTCACATATTTAGCAAAAGCAATCTGTGTATGTGTAACTTGTTTTATGTACGTCTTTTGTTTTCCTTCACAGAAACTACTCCAGTGATATTGTGACTCTGCTGAACCTTGTTCTCTTCAAAGCGTCCGACACAAACAGGGAGATCTACGAGATCGCTATGCAATTAATGCAGGTCAGAGAGAGAACATTCTCTGCCAAAGAGAATGGTGAAAAGTGTTGCAATAATAGAAAGTGTACTGGATTAAATTGCGTGTTTGTGTGCTAATCTGTTTGTGTGTGTGTGTGTGTGTGTGTGTGTGTTTTCTGGTTGAATAGATTCTGGAGGCCAAGCTGTCTGTGTATTCTAAGAGGATTGTGGAACAGAAAAGTGGTGCTATCCTTTATGGGACACATGGGCCTCTTCCACCCCTCTACAGTCTCTCTGTAACCCAGCTTTCAAAGCAACTTGCCAGAATGTACCCTGAACTCACCCTGCCCCTTTTCTCAGGTATAAAATGGAAGGACAGAGATGAACACACTGTGTATTTGTGTTAATGCCACTGCTTCTCTTATAGGTGAAAACTCAAACTCCTAAAACTTTTAACTGCAAAATGTGATCTTAAAGGGTTTTGTCTCTGGCTTTAATACAACTTAAGTACTGTTGACCGCATATGTGGCACAATGTTATTTTCATATTATTCATATACTACTATAGTATTTAGTAATGTTTTATTAGCTTCTATCTTTATATTTTTAACAGAAGAAAGAAACTCATACAGGTATGAGAAAAACAGTTTAGATTTTTGGGTGAACTATCCCTTTAACTTTTCATTGAACCCCCAGCAGATTTAACAAAACGTGCAGAAACCCCATTCATATTTATGATTTTGTATTAATGTAGATATGCTTTTGTATCTGTCATCTCTAGAGGTGAGTCAGAGGTTTCCCAGCACTCATCCAAACGGGCGTCAGGTCATGCTGACCTACCTGCTCCCTTGGCTCAGTAACATCGAGCTGGTTGATGGAGGCCTGCTGCCCACTGTCCTGAGTCCGAGCAGCTCTGGAGACAGCAGGAAGGGATACACTCACAACACCTCAGCACCTCACCTGCTCCGAGGCACAGGCTGGGGGTCACTGCAGGCCTCCTCTCTGGTCCTAAACAACCTCATGTTCATGACCGCAAAGGTATGACTGTGAATCGCTGTTACTTCAGTGTTTGCTAGACTCTAAAGCTCTAAAGATATCACTCCAGCATATTGAGTCGTGTGTCTCTGTGTGTGTTAGTACGGGGACGATGTCCCAGGTACAGAAATGGAAAACGCTTGGAATGCTCTGGTCAGTAATGAACGGTGGACTAATAACCTGCGGACCACCATGCAGTTTCTCATCAGCTTATGTGGAGTCAGCAGTGACACCTCTCTTCTGCCTCATGTAAGTTGTATAATGATTTTTTTCATTATGTTTTGGTGTCAGATTTGATCAGATTTTATTGATAAAGCAGGTCATTTGGTTAAAGAATGGAAGCTAAGTTGTGAAGTTATGTGTGTCCTCTATTTATGCTCAGATTAAGAAGGTGGTGATCTACCTGTGTCGCAACAACACCATTCAAACCATGGAGGAGCTGCTCTATGAGCTTCAACAAACAGATCCTGTGAACCCCGTAGTGGTGCACTGTGACAATCCTCCGTTCTACCGCTTTTCAGCCACAAGCAAAATTACCACCACCACTTCAGGTATGCATGCTAGAGAGTTCATGTGAATGTATATATATATATATACATTAGCACTCATGTGTTGCATGTATCACATGCCACATGATATATTAATAAATACTGCATGTCTCTAAAGGTCCACCTTCCAGCAGCAAAACTTTGGTGTGTGGCCAGGAAAACATCCCTGACACCGATGACTCGCCAATCACAAAGGAGTGTGATGACAGGTATGTGCCACAAACCACGCTATTTACATATGTGTCCTAACAGTCCTTCTATTAATGTCATTTTTTTTCCTTGGTCACATTTAATCACCGTATTAGGTTACACCAACCTTAAGCATTGCAAACATAACTCATTATAATTCATCATGAAGCAGACACCTTTATCCAAAGCAACTTCCTGTACACTTCCCCTGGAGCAGCCTAAGATTAACTGTCTAGATCAAGGGCATGTATATATTTGATACATATATTGATTTTTTTTTCTTGTCAACCAAAGGCTAAGCAACATCTTACGAGCACACAACCGCCTGGAGTCTCGGTACAGCAGCAGCTCTGGAGGTTCCTACGATGAGGAAAAGAGTGAGTCAAGCTATTAGCTTCAACAAAGAGGCAAAACAGTTCGGGATTGATTGATATATTTACTACAGTATATGCTTTGGAGGAGCTTCTGAGCAAAGTCAGGTTTAACAGTTGGAACTGGAAGTCTGAAACGCTTCCCCTTTGGCCATGGATGTCGAGACGGTCCTGGCCCGAGGATGTTAAATATTATCAATAACTTTAAAGCAGTAAAATCTTTCAGATCTTTCGTGAATTTGAGATGATGTTTCTGATAGCCAGCTCAAGTAATACATTTCAGCTTGAAATAGTTTAAGCTTACGCTTAATGGTTTTTGAGCAGGATTACAATAGACATGAGGTATGGCAGTTATGGAGTTTGTCTGTCTACATACCACTCGTGCTTTGAGGGTAAATTCCAGATTTTATTACAAGTCTCATGGATGAAAGGCATACCTGTCAAGGATGGCATGTTGTTTTTAACTGCAGGTGAGCCGCCCCCACCGTATGCCATGTGGCTTATGAGCGTGCTGGAAACCAATCAGCCGCTTCCTCTTCCCATGCCAGTTAACGGAGGCTGCTGGGCACCGCTGGTCGACTATCTACCTGAAACAGTCACCCCAAGAGGACCCCTCCACAGGTCAAACGTCTGGATTGTATTTTATTTGACCTTATTTATCCATTTTTGTTTGTTTTGACAAAATAAAACAAATTTAATCTTGTATTTATTTATGATGTTACAATAAAACAGCCTTTAAGTAACACAAGTAAATCTGTAGTTTATATTATGTAACATCCTTTCATTCAGATTTAGATCAAATGTCCAAGTCTTGTAGAGAATTCCGTACTAGCTTTCAAAGCACTGTAACTTGAGTCATTAAATGTAATCTCTCATCATAAAACGTGATTTTTATCAATCCCACGGATTATGTAATCCTGAAATCTTAAAGCACGTCACTCTGCAATTATCAGACAGATGGGAAATAGACGATCTGAAGCTGCAGTGCTGCCGTCAGAATCCCCTTTGACCCGAAAAACAAACAAAAGCATGATCACATGTTACCAGTGTTCTTTTTAACGTCTACTTAGGAACTATGATAACAATGGCCATCACTAACGTAATGACAAAACCAACATACTCCCTTTAAAAAATGTGTTTTGTCACCCAAAGCTGTAAATATGTTGTGTTCTTTTTGAAAAGTCATTGCTGGTATGTGTTTTTGTTCATGTACTGAAAGACCAGTGTGTTTTGTCTGGTGCAGGTGTAACATCGCTGTGATCTTCATGACGGAGCTGGTGGTGGATCACAGTGTGAAGGAGGACTGGGTTCTACACCTCCCTCTACTGCTCCATGCCTGTTTCCTGGGTCAGTAGAGCCTCTGTGTTCTGTTCTGTTCTGTTAACAGAGATTACACGTCTAGATTAAGGCTGCAGAGCTTGAGTCAGGTGTTCTCACATATATAAAGTGCTGCTTTTAGTGTAGTACTTCTTATTTTTATCCAAAATGGGTTTTCTTTTGTCTTCTTCTTTTTTTCTAATCTCATCTGAACTATTGCATCCCTCGACGTGTCTTATGACTGCAACTATGTGGCTTGCTATGAGAACATTGTTGTCAGCGAAAGCAGTAGCTGCTATCTCCTGAACATGTAGGATGGAGCCACCTTATCTGTTTTTGAACTATGTGAAATATGTGTATCTCCGCGGATTGAAATCATTATTCAGTTCAAATCAAAACAACATTTATGTGTTGAAAGACTAAAGACAAAACAAAGGCTAGAAGCAGATATTCCCACTTATCCCGTCCATAAACCACCCAAATGGAATGTACAAATGCAAACCTTTATCTTTAAGATTTGGGCTCTTTTTTTTTTTTTTTTTAGGTATGGACCACTACCGCCCAGAGGTTTTTGAACACTGTAAGAGACTCCTCTTGCACCTTCTCATCTCGCTATCTTGCAACAACAATTTCAGCCTCATTGCCTCTGTTCTGCTAAACACCAGAGATGCCAACAGCAACAAGAACCTGACTTACAAACCCTTCTACCAGCCTGAGTTCTACACAGGTATGATATGATATGTCCAAAAAGAAATGAAAACATCGTTTGTGTGGTTTGTGGTAAGTGTCAACTGGGGTCACCAGGAGTCAGAAGATACAGATAATATGATGCATACTAAGCCTATGATACATATATAAGGCTTTAATAAGTACTTTGAAACTATGCTGCAGCTGCATTCATTAAGCAACTATGTTTTTATACAATTGTAAGATCTGTAAATGAAGGCCAAATTCAATGCTGAATGCTTTAAGACTTTGTGAAACTACATTTTATTTCATGTTGTGAATTTCTGCCTTCTATAGAAGAAATTTAGCAACTTTACACGAATCCTGTTCATCACACCCTCCTTGAATGAACACTTACTTATTGGCTTTGGTATTTGACACATACTGTAGCTTTGGAGAGTCCAGTCATTTTGAAATCCTGTGGAGGGGTGGAGGGTGAGAATTCTTATCTGTGCAAGAACAACTTCTGGAAGTGCAGCCAAAAAACAATTTTATGTACACAGAGTGCCTAAAGGTCTGATTAGAGCATTCCTATGGACTATTTTTATCTTTTTGCTCCAAAGAGACGGCGGTCTCAATGTTTTTCATGCTTTTAAAACTTGTGTAGGCAAAGTCAAAATGATGCTGATAAGATGTCATTCGCCAGCCCCTGTCATAACAGCATAGTGATTGAAGTATTGTTCTTTTTTTGGCCCAATTAGGAACAATATCACACTATTTCTCCAGCCCAAATATTTCAGTTGAGTGGGTTAAAATGTAGGCTCATCTTTAGAACTGGTTCCTTCCCAAACATTTAATTCATCCTACGTGTGGTGTTCAGGTGGTGTGGACTTCCTCCGGAATGGCCAGGCGTCTCCAGTTCCCGATTCTGGCCTCAGTTCCTCTTCTACCTCGTCCAGCCTGAGCCTCGGAGGCAGCAGCTCCAATCTTCCTCACCTGGCCCAGGAAGAGGTGGAGCAGATGGAGAGCAGCACTGAAGATGACGAGAAGAGCAGCAAACTCATAGAGTTTCTCACTACCAGGTAAAGAAGAACCTACAGTAACACACGTTTGGGATCATGTTTGTTTTTGAACGTGATAGGTACAGTAGATAAATGCTGTGATGTTTGTGTTATATTAAATTGAAGTTATACTTAACAAATGAAGTTTAAATATTAATTTTAATAAGGGCCAGATAACCTCTGCACTGTTACTTGTTCTGGTTATGTAACTACAATGAAGAGTCATTTCATGTGAATATTCCAGAGCTGTTCAGGAACTGATTCAGGAAATGACACATCTGACACGTCTTACATCTGACATCACTCAAGATGTTACAGACTTGTATGTTGCATTTCATCAGTCTACATCAGAGCGGTTCTCACTGGGGTGTTGGTTAAAAGGGTATCCGCCTGATGTTGGTGCTGGTGATGGTTCTTTCACGCTATGTTCACACTGCAGACAATTCCAGATTGGTTTTCAAATCCCATTTTAAGAGTGGCAACACTGTTATTTGCTCTTGATCAGGTGGATCTGTGTGGCATTTGCAGTGTATTTATTTTCTGCCATTATCTTTGGTTGCCAAATGAAGGCATTTGCCCACTACTGAGTGACTTTCTTCTATAATAACTGGAAGTATTGAAGCTATTACTGGGGGTATTGAAATTATTAGTATCTTGTTGACAATTATGGTCAACAGAGAAAAGCGGTCCGGTTGGAATTGGATTTGAAAAAACTGGATTTGAGGTGCTAGTGTGAACAAGTTTTTACTTAAGTTCTTTACTTCTTTTTTTCACTTAAATATTGATTCAAATTACAGTAGTCATCATTTGAATTAGATCAAAACCTTTCATCAAAGTTGTCCTAAAACCAAAACAATACTTGTCTTAGGACAACTTTGATTAACTTTTTTTGATCCACTTTAAATGTCGACTACTGTATTTCTCGCCTCATCTTTAAAATATTTCATGCATGTTCATCATGCATGTTTAAAATATTTAATGTACAGCAATCTCTGCCTGATTAGTTCGTTTATCAAAACTTAAGAAACACAGCAACACGTTTGGTGGTTTGCAGGGAAATAGCATCTTTTGGCCTAGTCTGCCATCTAGTGGCCGTTTTGGTCCCTAGCAAGTAATATTCAAACATACCACATTGCTGTCAAGTTTATACTGCATATGTAAGAGATCATATTAATAATCACGTGGTTTGTTTAGGCCTTTTGGACCATTGTGGAGCCATGAAGACATCACTCCTAAGAATCAGCACTCAAAGAGCACAGAACAGCTCACCAACTTCCTGAGACATATAGTGTCTGTGTTCAAAGAGTCCAAATCAGGTAAGTCACATTCTGGAACCCTAAGTCATTCCAGTGTTCGTCTACATTAATAGGGAACAGCTTGTGACATTAATCTAATTTAAATGTATATCCCTATATTTGCATGCCACGTTCTATATGTTCGTAGACATCCGGCTTGAGCAGCAGTTGAGTGAAGTGGCGTTGCAGATGGCTCTGTGCAGCTCCTCCAGACATTACGCTGGACGTTCCTTCCAGGTGTTCAGAGCTCTGTGGCAGCCCCTGTCAGCGCTGGCCGTGTCTGACTTGCTTTCACGCTTGGTGGAGGTGGTCGGGGAGCACGGGGAGGAGGTTCAGGTGAGCTTCTGGTTCTGTAATGAGTGTTCTGACTGATTCAGTGAGCGATTAAGCTCAGAATGCATCTTCTCCGCAGGGTTATGTGATGGAGCTTCTCCTCACTCTTGAGTCAGTGGTGGATAATCTAGCTGAGTGCTTGAAGAACAGTGACTTCTTTGTCATACTAAGGTAAGTTCCTGCCATCCAACACTACTTCTGTCATGACCACTGTCTTCAAAATGATTGACATTAGCATACAGTTAGGTTTGGCAGTATGGTTCTGTTCTGGGCAAAAACTGAGGAGGGAGAACAGCAATAATAACCCCCCAGGGCAAACAGAACAAAACAAAGCAGATATCATTATATAATAAGTGTAAGACATTATTCAAGATAAAAGGAGGAATATCAGCAAGCCAAGTCCCGACTGTGGTGAAAAGGAGGAGCTGGGGATGGAGGAGGGTAATTTGCTATTGAGCACATGAAAAAGCTGCTGAATAATACTGAATATTAAATTAACACAAGGCAGATAGATTGTAGTAGGTAGTAGATTGTGTACAGTAGTTTTCTCAATAAGTTTTGATGATAATTGTTGATTATTTAAAAGCCTTAGAAATTTGCGTATAAAATATGATAGAGTAGGCTTTAAAGGGTTAGAGTCTTCTAACTTCAACATCAAAAGTCTAAGAGGCTTCGATGTTTGTTAGTGATCAGTCTGTGTTCCTGCAGGGCATCTTCGCCAGATCTTCCATACAGCGGCAAGTTAACATTAA
This sequence comes from Carassius auratus, assembly GCF_003368295.1. Classification (NCBI taxonomy): domain Eukaryota; kingdom Metazoa; phylum Chordata; class Actinopteri; order Cypriniformes; family Cyprinidae; genus Carassius; species Carassius auratus. The sequence goes on along the minus strand of NC_039257.1, from coordinate 4,447,285 downwards.
ACCGTAAAAGCAGCAGTCAGCTGGACCTGATCCCAGGAACAGGCGCTGCCTCTGAGCGAATACGTCACCAGCGTAGCTACTCCGTACCCAAGCGCTTTGGCGAGCCTGAGCGTTCCTCCGAGGTTCCCCGGAGTGCCACCTTGGATCGCATCCACCATCATCAGAGCAATATCTCCAAGCTCAGATCCCTCTCCTCGTCATCTTCCAGAGACAACGTGGTCTCCACCGACCCAGCCAACGCCAACCATCCACGCAACCTGCTGGCCACCATCTTTTGGGCAGTGGTGTCACTCATGGAGTCCGACTTTGAATTCGAGTATCAGATGTCCCTCAGGTTGTTAGGGAAGCTGCTAGGCCACATTTCATTGGATAAGCAGGAATACAGAGACAAGCTGGAGAAGATCCAGATCCAGCTGAAATGGAAGGAGTTCTCCGGGCTTCAGCAGCTGCTTCTGAAGGGCTTCACCTCTGCAAACACCACAGAACTCACCTTGGAGGTTTTCAGCCAGCTCACGCCCGTCTCACGCCTACCTGTGGTGGACACCTCACAAGCCATTGGTAGAATTTCGATTACCAGCTAAATATACCTTTCTAACATAATTCTCCATTACCGTATTTTCGGACTATAAGTCGCACCTGAGTATAAGTTGCATCAGTCCCAAAATACGTCATGATGAGGAAAAAAAACATATATAAGTCGCACTGGACTATAAGTCACATTTATTTAGAACCAAGAACCAAGAGAAAACATTACTGTCTACAGCCACGAGAGGGTGCTCTATGTCTTCAGAGTAGACTACAGGAGCACTGAGCAGCATCTCTGGCAGCATAGAGCGCCCTCTGGCGGCCGTAGACGGTAATGTTTTCTATTGGTTCATTTCTCTTGGTTTATTTCTCTCGGTTCATGTCAAATTAATTTTGATAAATAAGTCGCACCTGACTATAAGTCGCAGGACCAGTCAAACTATGAAAAAAAGTGCGACTTATAGTACGGAAAATACGGTAATCTACCAGAATTTATGATCATTACTTATTTCAAGTGGGATTCTGAAAACAAATCTGCTATTACCTTTCAGGTTTCCCACTGAACGTGCTCTGCCTCATCCCCCATCTTGTGTTACACTTTGACTCACCTACTCCATTCTGCAAGGACGTGGCTGAGAGAATTTCCCAGGTCTGTTCTTGCTACCTCAACCACACTATAAATGCACTTTTATAGCTAGTCAGACAATCTGCATCACATCTGTTTGCTGAAAATCCCTCATTTTGATTTACAGGTTTGCCTTGAGGAAAAAAACTCCAAGCTGTCCAACCTTGCCCATGTGATGACCCTGTACAAAACGCACTCCTATACCCGGGACTACTTCTCTTGGGTCAATGTGGTGTGCCGCTACCTCCATGAAGCATTCAGTGACAGCACGCTCAGCATGGTTACTTACATGGCGGAGGTAGGGAGATCACAAATAAAAGTTCATCTTACAACATTTGAAATTTTAATGAAAAAAGTATGATAAACCAGACGAGAATGTAAACGTACACACACTTTGTGTTCAGGAACGCTTTCTAATACTTTCTGTGTTTTGTCAACAGTTGTTGGAGAAAGGATTACCCAGCATGCAACAGACTCTTCTGCTAATCATCTATAGTCTACTGAGTCACATGGATCTGAGTGCTATTCAAGCCAAACTCTTCAACGTGGAGGTTCTAACAACCATAGAGAAGTTTGTTCAGGTGTGACTCCTTTCATTTATTTATGCAATTTGTTCCACAACTTTAATTCAAATTTAGTCATTCACATATGCTGTTTGCCAAAATGACCTACAATGCAATGTTATTTTATATACTATTATATACAAATAATTACATTTTTATATAATATTGTAATATTTATGAATGTTTGGAATGAGCTTTAATTAGCATTTTCAGTGATTATCATTTAAATTCAGTTTGTGATTTTTATGCATTGATAATTTGATTATCAAACATTTTTAACCTTTCTGTTTAGCTTTATCTTTTCCCGTTTTTGACATTTTAATACATTAAATTCAACCTATTTTATTTCAGTTAGTGGTAAAAACATCATTCCTCATTTTTTAAGCTGAAGTTTTTCATTTAATATTTATATTATTTTTAATTTAATTGTATTCATATTTATTAACCTTTAAATGTAATGTCTTTTATATAAGAAAACCATTTTTAATAGTTCAACTTTTAGTTAACAATAACACTGTTACAGTGCATTACAAAAAATGCACAATTTGCATTGTGTATTGATTGCAAGATAATGGTAATTGAAATATAGCTAAATAAAATCAGGATCCAATTAAGAATCGAGAACTTATGAATCTGAATTAAAATAGAAAAAATAGAATCCTTCAAGGACACACCACATAAAGACTAATCAGTAATAATTTAACACTCGGTAGCTTTTCACACAATATTTATTCTGGGCGCTTCTAAAATTATCCTCAACGATCGCATCTAACTGGCTCATATCGTTCAGCCTAAATTTGCTCATGACATAATAGTGTTTTATAGCATTTCTACTGTAAACTTCAAGCTGTCTTACATCCTTAGTAATACCACTGGTTTTCCATCTCTCACCCCTTCCTTCGGAGGGAGAAAAAAGCTAGAGAATTAAAAAACACGACCTTGTGCCAGGGCTATAAATCCAAAGGCACACCCAGCAGCAGTCTATAAACAGTCAGTCCTATTCGCTGCTGTCCACATTACTGAGGCCTTCAGTGTGGCCTCACAGCAAAGACACTCCTCTGAACTACTGCTTCTCTCTCTGCGCTCCATGTTTATCTCGGCAGAAGAAGAGACAGCTACTGCTCTTGAAGATGGATTGACTGTATGTAATGCTTTGGGAGGTGAGCAAGTTTCTGAATGTGTCCTTTGAGAATAACTTGGTTCTGTTTTGTCTTTGTTTCTGTGACTTCAGACTGCACACTGGAAGGAGGCCTTGAACATATTAAAGCTGGTGGTCTCCCGCTCAGCTAGTCTGGTTTCGCCTTCGTCCCCGCAGAGTAACGCATCCACTGTGGATGTCGGGCGTGTTTGGGACACACCCTCCAAAGCCCTGCCTGGAAAGACCCTTGACTTTCACTTTGACATTTCAGAGGTATGACATGACTGTATCTATTTCCTTTTCTTTGTTGTCATTAAACAGAACCAGCCAAAAGTTTGGACACTGAATTTATGTTACTCATGATCTATAATACCCTGAGGCTTATACAGAAATGCTTGAAATCAGTAGTGTAGCAGCCAAAGACTATCCAGCGTGCATGTAAACTGCTTCAGTACTGTTTAAAAACCTTCCCAGTTGGTTGGTTGAGATGATGAGTGTGCAGCTGGAATGAGGTGAAAGGGTGGTAGCTTTGGTGGTAAGTCAAATGTTAAAATGCTTTTAAACATTTTTTTGCTCACTATGTAATTTCCATACTTCCTTTTGCTGTCTTTTATTAGCTGATTTATATTATATTATATTATTTAATTTATATAGTACTTAAATGCATAACACAGGAAAAAATTAAGAATGAAAAAATACTAAATATTATTTTATTATTAGATATTATTTTATCATTTGCCTTTGAAGGAGCTAAAATGGTTTTAAACATTCAATTTTTGGTACCTACCATTTGCTTTATTTTATAAGTAAATAATAATAAAAAAATATATATTATATTATATTATATTATATTATATTATATTATATTATAAAGTGTTATTGAATTTATATAGTACACTTAAATGCATAACACAGGAAAAAATTAAGACTGAAAAAATTCTAAATATTATTTTTATTATTAGATATTATTTTATCATTTGCCTTTGAAGGAGCTAAAATGGTTTTAAACATTCCATTTTTGGTACCTACCATTTGCTTTATTTTATAAGTAGATTTAAAAATAATATTATATTATATTATATTATATTATATTATCCATTTATATAAGTACTTTTAAATGCACAACACAGAAAAAAACTGAATAAAACACTAAATATTATTTTTATTATTAAACTTTTCTCATTTAAAAAATATTTTCTCATGTAAAAATTATTGTTATGAAATATAATTTTTTTTTTTTAATTGGTGGTGTACATTGGGTTAGTGAAGCTGAGATGGTGCATAGTGTGCAAACGTGATAGGATTGATCCTCGATAGGATTGTCTACTTTGTAGTTTGTAGTCATTCTTTTTTTTTTACATTCTGTCCTCTGTGTTAGTTTTTTTTTTTTTTTCATTATTATTGTACAGTAGCATTTGTAACAAACTCTGAAGGTTAGGTTTTCTGTTTAAAACTTATTGGAAACATGAACAACCCGGCCTTTTAAAAGTGTGGGAACCTAACAGGGAGCTATTTGTGTAGTGCATGAATTCCAGGAAATGATGTCAATCCGGCTGTGGCGCTTTGCATCCAGAGTGGAGAGAGCTGAACAGCCCTTCTAGAGTCTCAAAGCAGACTCCTCTGCCCTCTGTCAAATACCTCTGGGATGTATTTAGCCTCTAGCAAGTGGGCAAGACAGTAGGAAAAAACCTCAAAACTGGCAGGGAACTCAAAACATGCCCCATTCCATCCCAGCAGAAAGGATTTCACAGGAATTAAGGGCAGGTGAGCTCAATAAGGGAAATCCTGACATTCCCCCAAGCTTTTGTTTGGCTCACTTTATTGAAGTTCTGTTTTTCAAAGCTCTGCTAGGAAACGCAGAGGAGAAGGACCATTGAGAATAGACAGCCAGTTTTTCCAGCAGGTTCTAAATTGTTGGTCAGGATCTAAGGCAACTTGATGTTAGCGAAGGGAATGCGCCAGAAAGAAGACTTTTGGGCTGAGGGCCACAAGCTCATGACATGAAAAGAAAAGAGCAGATGTGAAATCCCTGGGCTTAATGGTGTGTGACATTGTGTGTGTTTTAGACACCGGTGATTGGCCGGCGATATGTCGAGCTTCACGGTTCTCCAAGACAAGATGGGAAGGACGGAGGAGGGGTTACTGTGACACGCAGTACCTCCTCTACATCCTCAGGCTCCTACCAAAACAACCACGTGCTGGTGCCTGTCAGCTGGAAACGACCACAGTCTTCACAAGTAAGCACTCACAAATACACTCTTTGAAAGAATTTAAATATGCATTTCTGTATCTCCTATATTGCAGTGTTTTAATTTATTATTTTATTTAAATGTAATTTTTATCAATTACATTAAATTCTTTTTTTGTCATTTTATTGTTATATGTTTATTTATTTTATACTTAATTAATTAATTATTTAATTAATGTTTTTTTATTTACACTTAAAGCTGCGGTAGGGAACTTTTGACGCTCTAGCGGTTAATAAACAGAACTGCTTGCGTCTTGCGGAAGAACATCGTAGCCAGAACTACTTCTCTCTGTTTATGTCTATGAAGAATCACAAAGGTACTGGGTTACTCCGCCGCGGTACCCCCGAAGCAATCTAAAATAGTCCGAATATAAACACTTATTATAGGTGCACCCTAGTGATTCAGGAGAAGCTAAAAACACGGTTTGGAAAATGGATTCATGGTGTACTCGCTTATTATATACATTTCTCTACATTTTGAACACAAAGTTACGGATCGCAGCTCTGATTGGTTGATTTCTTACCGGGAGCGGTCTGTAACTGCAAATGGCAATAGGACCACTGGGAGGAGCCAGAGGAGCTTGATTTTTTCACAGATTATCTGTCTCATATTCTACTGTCAGGACATAATGACAGGTTTAACAAATATGTAAAAAATATATTCTTACAAAAGTTACCTACTGCAGCTTTAATTAAAAAAAAAAATATATATATATATATATATATATATATATGTTTATTTTTTATTTTTTTTATTTCTCTCCCAATTTAGAAAAGAACTCGTGAGAAGCTGGTGAATGTTTTAACTTTGTGTGGCCAAGAAGTTGGACTCACCAAAAACCCATCTGTAAGTGACGTATATATGTTATCCATCCAGTATGAAATATTTAAACATATGTCAGGAATCATTCTTAAGCACTTCCTACAGGTGATTTTCTCATCCTGTGGGGAACTGGACCTGATTGAGCACCAGCCCAGTCTGGTGTCCTCTGAGGACGGCACACGGGACACAGAAAACATGGATGACACCACTTCAGAACAGCAGTCCCGTGTATTCAGAGACTTTGACTTCCTGGATGTGGAACTGGAAGATGGAGAGGTGAGAAGATATAAAAAAAACCCCAAAATGATCACTTGCCTCTTGTAAAATCATTTGAATTTCAAATTACTTGGGCTATCTTTGTTTTGACTTCAGTAAAGTAGACCTTTGGGCAAAGCAGTGCTGAGCATTAAACTTTTGCAAAACTTTTTCAAAGTATCAGTCAGAAATAAACTGTTGCACTGTTTGCGCAATACTACTGTAACTTTTTTTTTAACTCTTTGTAATACGTTCTCCTCTCCTTGTTTATGTCTGTGCCATCAAGGAGATGCAGGTAAGCACAGGAATCCACCAGTGTTGTGCAAGATGATTTTGTGTTTTTCACAGGCTGTGCATTGAAATGCATGTCTATAACTCTCCCTGGAATCATCTTTTTTTAAAAGCAATTTCAAAATACAATGGCACATCAAAACAGATTAAGTTAATTTAGATTGGACAGATGAAATTCTAACCTAAATTATTATTTATGTATCTGTTTTTTATTTATATTTTGTATTTTTTTATCTGGGGTCTATACATTTTTTTTAACAGTTTGAAAGAGAAAGTAAAGGCATTTAAAAAGTTATAACAGATATTAATATCAAATAAATGATGTTGTTTTGAGTACAAAGTATCTCGTTTTCAACAATGATAATAATAACAAATATTTATAGATCACCAATATTTATTGAATGATTTCTAAAGGATTGTGTGACAGGAATATTTCAGCTTTGCCACAGCAATCACAAGAAATAAATTAACTTTGAAAACTGTTTGATTTTGATTCATATTTTATACTGTATTTTTGGTCAAAGCAATGCAGCTTCTGTGAGCATAAAGGCCCATTCACACCAAGCACGATAACTATAAAGATAACGGTGGAATCATTTTCAGAACGATTTTTTCCAGCTGATGAACGATACAAACATTGACAGCCAATCAGAATCCATCTTACTGTAACAAGCTCGAGAATTTAAAGCGGCAGACGCACGTTCGTGATATCGTTTGCTGGTGTGGATGCTAATATTGTTATCTTTATAGTAATCTTTATAGTTATTGTTCTTGGAGTGAATGGGGCTTAAGAGACTTCTTTCTAAAATCGTACTGACCCCAAACTTTTGAACTGTAGTGTGTTTTAGAAAATGTTCAAATTACGTAATTGGTGGGTAGCATCTGTAAATGTTTAGTCACTCCTTATGTGGGTTTTATTATATTTCAATATGTTTGTATTTTAATAGCTTGGCCATCTCTAGATTGCATTCCTTTGAAATCATTAGAGTCAGTTCATTTAGGTCATTCCCCAAATTTGCTGAAGCTTCCATGCCACAGAGACTTAAAAGGGCAGATTCAGCCTTTTAAATAAATTCTCTCTTGTGGATAAATTTGATGAGTCATGAGTCACTGTAACAGTAGCAAAGACTTTTTGCTTCTTTGCCATTTTTGTTTTGGTCAAGTATGATTATGAAAGAAAATAATTAAAGTAGTGCAGTAAAAGCGACTTTTTGAGTTCAGTGTTTAAGAGAGCTGCCAAAGGAAAGCATTTTCTAAACTGCAGAACTGGATCTGTGAAGGAATGTGGATGTTGTCTCTCGACTGATGTCAAGGCATGTGGCTGCACTGATAACTTGAGCCTTCAGGCACTTCATTATTTACTCTACAAGAACGAGAATGTTTAGAAATGTGTTCCTGTATTGTGGTTTCCTTTCAACCTTTATACATGGAGAGATATCCTTATATAACAATCTCACAGACTGAGCACCTTCACACATACAGCATGCTGTAGCCTATGAATGTGTGTGTTTTGAAGTCTGGTTGTGTGCCATATACCAATTCGGAGGACTCTTTATTTCTCTGACAGGGTGAGACAGTTGACAGCTTCAACTGGGGTGCGCGGAGGCGCTCCATTGACAGTCTGGACCAGGCTGAAGTCCAACCAATGGAGGAGGACAGCCAGCTCTCAGGAAGCTCACCAAGTCTGTGTCCGATCGTCCATGATGATTCTGACGAGTCTTCTGAGGAAGAGTCCCTCACAGCCAGCCAGATCCTCTCAGCCTCACAACTAGTAATGTTGCATTTTTGTTAATTTTTTTGTACACTTTTGACTCAATGGGATAAAACAGGATAGATATTCATTGGGAAATATTGTATTTTATCTATTAGGATTTAATTGGATTATGATAAGAGGTATTTTTTTACTATCCTGTTTTATAGAAATGTCTATGTCTAATTACACTCTCTTAAATCACTTATTTCAGAACGTCAGCCTGTCTTCTACTGAGGAACTAAACCCCATGGACTCCCCTCCCGTCTCCTTTGACAGCACTCAAGCTGACCAAATTCCTCTTTCCACCCCAACGCCCAGCTTTGAGATCTCACTACCCGAGGGCTCGAACCATCGGGTGAATAAGAGTTTCAAAATGGCTGATTTTTGGGGGCAGACACATTCCTATTGCACTTCTGTTCTGGAGTTTTTCCGTTAACATGGTTGAAAACGAAATCTCTTTCTGTGCTTGGTTAATCTGTCTGGCTCTGCTTTTATCACTGGTAGATTTTAGTGAGTAGTTTGCTGATACTATTTTCCTGTTACATGCTTATTTAGGATGGGGGCATTAGATTAGAGGGGCATAAAAAGTCATTCTTGCTCTTCAAAAGCATCAAAAACCATTTCTCTGATAACCGCTTTTCATCTTCGAGGCCTACCAGAGTCTCAGATAAGCCACAAGGGCAATGTGTATGGCTTCTGTCTGGGTGGCAAGGCTATAACATCACTCACATGCTAAATGCTAGGGGTGCAAATAAAGTGTACCCATTGCCTGTGGCCAGAAACATGAGACCAGACCAATCAGATATTGGTCCTCCAATTTTTAAAGGTCTCTTAATATATCTGAATTTGAAATGTTTGAAAAAATGTTTTATTAAAAAGCACTAAAAAGAAAAACGATTCTCAACATAAAGAGTTTTAATTTTGAAAGGTCAGTGAATATTTATTTATAAATAAATGCATTGTTTTGTGTTTTCTTATTTAAATGTTTATTTATATTAATTTATTTTAAAATAATACATGTATTATAATTTTTTTTAATAATACACAGTTGGTTGACCATTTTATTTTTTTATTTTATTTTTTCCCCTTAGCCACCCATATTCAAATAAATGTAATAATTAAATCAGTGTTTTAATAGAAATGTTAAATACATTTTTAATAATATTCGACAATAAAAAACGTTTTGCTGTTGGTAAATTATGGAGCCTACATTTGGAGGAATAACTTGTGTATTTTAGCCCAAAAAGTTAACTTTATTTTCGTTTAATTACCGTAATGATTAATCAGTCTGTCACTAATACTATCTTTATCATCCGAGAATGGGAAATTCAGCCACACAATTAGATCTTTTCTTAATATAATATTTTCACAATAGATGTTTTCGTTGCCATAAATACTTATTGCTTCTTGTGAATCCTACTCGAAACTAGATTGAGGATTCAGCTGAAGAAGAAGAAGAAGAAGCCATTGTTAATGAGAACGATATCTCACTCTGCATCTGCGAGTCGCCGCCTGCCTTTAGTTGTTCTGACATCCTAACAGCAGACACACCCCAGAAGAAAAACAACTTCTTTACTGACAACGAGACAAGCTGTGTACCCAGGTACTGTTAGCTTCAGACTCTCAACATACATTAGTCTGTCTGGAAAAGTCAGACTGAGCTCAAGTTTCTCATAGCTGATGTTTGAACTTTTTTTCCCTCACCACATAATTCTATCCCTCGCTTCCTCCAGTGGGTTCGGAGACCCGCAGAGCTCTGTGGTGCAGGCAGAAGAGGAAAAGGAAGAGCTGTTGCTAGAGTCCCGTTCCTCCCCTCCGCCTTCTCCCTTTTTCTCCGCCATCCTGGCCGCCTTCCAGCCGACTGTGTGCGATGATGCCGAGGAGGCTTGGCGCAATCATCTTAACCAGTTGGTGGCAGACACGGATGGTTCCTGTGCGGTTTACACCTTCCAAGTCTTCTCCTCACTCTTTCAGGTAACTCATAGAGATACAGTAGGTTATCACTGGTCCTTATTATATTGATTTAGGCTTCAACAAAGATCATTAAGTGAATGAATCAACTGATACTTTTCTAAAATCCCAAGTGTTGCATGCTGTATTATTGATGTCAGATGATGTCGATTTTATTAATTAACTTGGATTTTCTTTGGTTCATCACACAAAGCTGACAACTCAGTAGTGCCAAAGTTTTAGAAGAAATGGCTTTGATTATATTCTTTTGTTACTGACAACATTCTGGTCTGGGACAAATTAAAGAGGATGTATTGTTTCTGACCTCCAGAGTATACAGAGTAAGTTCTGCACCCTGACTTGTGACGCTGCTGGTTATCTTGGCGATGGCCTTCATGGAATCGGAGCAAAGTTTGTAAAGTCATCCCAGATGCTGACATCTTGCTCCGAATGCCCCACGTTGTTTGTCGATGCAGACACAGTGAGTTTCAAGTTTGAATATAAATCATGTCAATGCTATATGCAGTATACAAACTAGTAAATAACCAGCCTTAGTGTTATATTCAATGTCTCGTTCAATGTGTATTGTGTGCAGTTTATTTTCTCTTAAATATGTGTTTCAGATTGTGTCTTATGGGCTGTTGGAGAAGATGAAGTTTAGTGTGTTAGAGTTGCAGGAGTATCTAGAGACCTACAACAACAAAAAGGAGGCAGTCAAATCAGTATGTACAATAAAGCATAATTCATTTCTTACTGACCCCAAAGCTTGTTCTGTTCAACTCACTGTTATGCCTGTGACTCTTCCAGTGGCTACGCAACTGCAAGGCCAGTTTCCCCAAATGCACTGGAGATGGAGTGATCACCTATCAGCCCGCTGAAACAGAGGAGAAGGTATGAAACCTCAGCTGGATAGTCAGCCATTCCAGAGAAAACTAAGGAATAAAGGATATGTATAAAGGAATGTCATTATAACTGAAGTACATGATCAAACTGGAGCTTTAACTAACAGTTCTGCTGTCTAACACTTGATGCAATCCTAAAACTACAGTGTGGCAGGTTACCACAAATAGTGCATATGTTTCTGTCATTCTTTATTCCCTTGTGAAAAAAGAAAAAAATAGTACTTCTGTGTCAATATTTTAGTATGGCAGCATTGTCTAGTGATTGAATGCCACTGTAATGTCTATGTCAATGTACTTCTTATATTTTCTGCATTTCGATTGTTCTGTGATAGCTCTGTGAGTGACATCTCTTTTCTATCTGTCTGCTCTTTAACTTTAAAGGCATAGTTCACCCGGAAAATTTAAATTACCCCATGATTTACTTGCCCTCATTTGACTTTTTTTTTTTTTTTTTTTTACGAATACAGTAGGAGTTATATAAAAAAATGTCCTGGGTCTTCCAAACTTCATAATGTCAGTGAATAGTGATCTAGATTTTGAAGCAAAAAAGTGCATAAATCCATCATAGAAAGTGCTCCACATGAGGATTTTGATTAAAGCCAAGTGGAGACTGGTTTTCCTTTGCTGTAAGCAAAACTTGGTTCTTGTGAGACTAGCATATTCTCACTGGAGCTTACGCTACACCTACTGTACGTCCTACATTATCCGCTGGAACACCACTCTCTTGTGAATGTGCGTAGGACAGTTAGAAGAAGCTAGAGATTACAGTTTGTAAAGTTTTTAATATGGGTATTATTCTTAGACAAATGCATTACACTCCGAAGGTCTTTATTCACCAACTTTTGCTACAAAATCTCAAACTCTATTCACTAGCATTATAAAGCCTGGAAGAGCCAAGACTTTTTTATAACTCCAACTGTATTCATCTGAAGGGAGAAAGTCATATACCTAAGATGGCTTGAGGGTGAGTTAAAATGTATAATTTTTATATTTTGGTGAACTATCCCTTTAAGCCTGTGCTGTGTTGATTCACAACAGCGCCCCCTAGTCTTATGTTTGATAAAAGGGTCTTTTTATACTGGGCTTTGAAGAAGTTGAAAAAGTTTATTTCTCTAAAATTTAACCTAAAGTATTCATACTTTCTAGCGTTCAAGTCATAACCAGTTAAAGCAATAACAAAGGCATATGGTACCAATTTTTTTTTTTTTTTTTTTTACCCAGCACAGTCCCTGTGCAAAAATAAAAATAAAGAGGGCGTAGTTGTAACCCTTTTTCTTTCAGTGATTGTCTATTCATTTTTTCTGCTCATGCATGATGGAGCCATTGCTCATGCTTTATATTGCATGTGCCACTGTGCTGCATGATTTCACACTATATTCAAAACTTCTCTTCCTTCTTCACTTCTCACCTTT